>NC_057813.1:378324660-378396325 GCF_018294505.1 Triticum aestivum
TGCCGTCTTGCCGAGTAGCTTGTGAAGATACAAGAAATTTGTTGCATGACAAGTTGTCTCAATTACCGCTTTCGCCCAAAAGTGCTTCGGCGTCTTGTACTCATCAAGCATCGTTCTCGCCATTTCGACGAGCGTCCAGTTCTTCCTCTCAACAACTCCATTTTGTTGAGGTGTGTACGTAGCTGAGAACTCGTGTGAAATACCTTCTTCGTCAAGAAAGGTATCCACATTTGCATTCTTGAACTCCGTTCCGTTGTCGTTGTGAACCTTCTTGATCTTCACTTCAAATTGATTTTGGGCCTTCCTAGCGAAGTTTTTGAAGATCTTTTGAACCTGTGATTTATCATCGAGAAAGAACACCCACGTAAATCTTTAAAGAATCATTAACTATAACTAGACCAAAAGAATTTCCATCGAGACTTTTGTAGGTGTTGGGACCAAAAAGACCCATGTGAAGTAGCTCGAGTGGCCTCCTTGTGGTCATGATGTTCTTCACGGGATGCCTCCCTCCAAGCAGTTTACCTGCTTGACAAGCGCTGCAAAGTCTATCCTTATCAAATATGACATCGTTAACCCCAAGGATATGATTTCCTTTAATAAGCTTGTCAAGGTTTCGCATACCAACATGACCTAATCGTCTATGCCATAACCAACCTTTAGAAGATTTAGCAATAAAGCAAGTTCTAGGTTGAGGCTTTTTAGTGAAATCAACAATGTATATATCACCTCTACGTACACCAGTAAAGACCATTTTATGATTATCTCTACGAAACACTTGGCAATCTACTTCAGTAAATAGGACATTCAAACCAAAATCAGCAAGTCTAGATACTGAAAGTAAGTTGTAGCCAAGAGATTCAATGAGCATGACATTTTGTATGGAGCTACCATGTGATCTGGCCACCTTACCGAGACCAACCACCTTACCCTTTGAGTTATCACCAAAAGTGACATACTTTCGAGGACCATCGTTTTCAGCAACCTCATGAAACATATCTTTATCTCCGGTCATGTGATTGGTACATCCACTATCAAGAACCCATTCCTTTCCTCCTGCCATATATCCCTGAAGATTTGCCATAAGACCAAAGTGTCTCATTGCATCATCAAGATCAAGGTCACTATCATCATCCTCGCCATAGTATCCATGTTCAACATCGTCATCTGGTGGATCAAATCCTAGAGAGGGTGATTCGTTAGAGTGAGTTTGACAATGATCTTGTTTATGAATTTTTATAGCTTCGGAAATGGTATCACTAATAATTCCAACATCTCCTTTGGCACGCATAAGGTTTGTAAGCTCAAATAGACAATCACCAAACATAGGATCACTGGAATTCATCTTACTCAAGGCAATAGACTTATGGATAATTTCATCTAGATTTTTTAAGGAATAATTTGGAAAACGTTCCTCAAGAAATTTCCATATAGTGTAGGCACACTTAAGAGTAGGCAAACATCCAATCAAGTTTCTAGGCAAGCCTCTAGTGATAAGTTCAACAGTTCTAAGATTGCGAATCATGTCAATTGACTCATCAAGGGTAGGATGCATAGGATCAACATGAGGTGCACAAGGGCTGGCAATGTACTTGTTCAAATGATATTGATTGAAAATCACAAGCATCTCATTTTTCCACTTAAGAAAGTACTCTCCATCAAGTATAGGCACTCTATGTCTAAGACTCCCAATTGTAGACTCATACATCTTCCTCCAATGGTGTTTAAACCAAAGCAATGGAGACCAAAGATCTGATACCAATTGAAAGGATCAAGAAGAGGTGTCTAGAGGGGGGGTGATTAGACACTAAGTACCAAAAGTTGTAGTTTTTAACTTCTTTAGGTTCAAGTGGAGTATTGGCACAAGTTTAACAATCACAAAACATAACAAGCAAGCATGCAAAGAGTATATGAGCAGCGGAAAGTAAAGCATGCAACTTGCAAGAATGTAAAGGGAAGGGTTTGGAGGATTCAAACGCAATTGGAGACACGGATGTTTTTGTCGTGGTTCCGATAGGTGGTGCTATTGTACATCCACGTTGATGGAGACTTCGACCCACGAAGGGTAACGGTTGCGCGAGTCCACGGAGGGCTCCACTCACGAAGGGTCCACGAAGAAGCAACCTTGTCTATCCCACCATGGCCGTCGCCCATGAAGGACTTACCTCACTAGCAGTAGATCTTCACGAAGTAGGCGATCTCCTTGCCCTTACAAACTCCTTGGTTCAACTCCACAATCTTGTCGAAGGCTCCCAAGTGACACCTAGCCAATCTAGGAGACACCACTCTCCAAGAAGTAACAAATGGTGTGTTGATGATGAACTCCCTGCTCTTGTGCTTCAAATGATAGTCTCCCCAACACTAAACCCTCTCTCACAGGATTTGGATTTGGTGGAAAGAAGATTTGAGTGGAAAGCAACATGGGGAAGGCTAGAGATCAAGATTCATATGGGAGGAATGGAATATCTTGACCTCAACACATGAGTAGGTGGTTCTCTCTCAGAAAATGTATGCTGGAAGTGTAGGTTCGTTCTGATGGCTCTCTCCACGAATGAAGAGTGGGTGGAGGGGTATATATAGCCTCCACACAAAATTTAACCGTTACACACAACTTGCCAATCTCGGTGGGACCGAACTAAGAAACTTTGTCGGACCGATTCAGCAAATCTAGTGATTGTTAGGATTTTTGATGGGACCGACATGCAACTCGGTAGGACCGACATGGTTAGGGTTAGGGCATAATGTAATCTCGGTGCGGTCGATTACACAAACTCGGTGGGACCGATTTTGGTAATAAGCTAACCAGAGAGTTGGTCAGGCAAACTCGGTGGGACTGATTCGCTAATCTCGGTAGGACCGAAATGTTTGCGAAGAGGAACAGAGAGTTTGCATTGTAATCTTGGTAGTACCGATTACTCAAACTCGGTGAGACCGATTTGGATAATGGACATACATAGAGAGATTACAACCCCATCTCGGTGATACCGAGATCCCTATCGGTGAGACCGATTTGCCTAGGGTTTGTGGCAGTGGCTATGACATCTGAACTCGGTGGCGCCAGATAGAAAGAATTGGTAGGGCCGAGTTAGACTTTTTGGTTTAGGACATATGTGGATGTGAGAAAGTAGTTGAGGGCTTTGGAGCATATCACTAAGCATTTTGAGCAAGCAAGCCATTAAGCAACACCTCATCCCCTCTTGATAGCATTGGCTTTTCCTATACACTCAATGTGATCTTGGATCACTAAAATATAAAATGTAGAGTCTTGAGCTTGAAGCTTGAGCCATTCCTTTGTCCTTAACATCTTGAAGGGGTTCCACATCCTTTAGTCCATGCCACTTCTTTTGTTGAACTCATCTAAAACGTACTAGGTAAAAGTGTTAGTCCAACAAGAGATATGTTGACATTAATTACCAAATCACCCAGAGAGCACTTGTGCTTTCAACATGGTAATCCAGTAGTGTGGTGAAGCTCCCCGCATTATGAACAATGCCAAATTACGCTATTGATATTTTGAACTTGCTCTTTATTTTCTAATTTGAAATTGGATGGAATTGACAACACAGTTATCATCTTCGTTTATACACGTGCAAAACATGTCATCTCTCTGCTTTGTTTCAGGGTGATATGCCTGATGGCATGCACAAGTCTGCTGAAGGCTGTGAGACAAACCCAACATATATTGTAGCAAAGAAGGCAAAACATCTTGAAGATAGCGAGACAACCCTAAAGTCTTGTCTTGATGCAGTGTTCAAGTTACTTGAGACTAGCAGTCAGACAAGCTCACAGAATTCGTTGTCTGAATGAGTTCGACTTCTTCAGTCCCAAGTTCTAGCAGGCATTCTAAAACTCAACTTCGACTTGAAGTCCTATCTCTAAGAAATATTGCGGAGAACACCAATGAGAACCTCATCGCTAAATAGCCATACCTGGAAGCTATGACCGACATGCCTAGTGGATGTAATATACCATAAACCCTTTATTGTATAGTGTAGGTTTATTCTAAGTTACTATGTCGTAATTTCCTTATTGTATAGAGTAGGTTTGTTCTTAATTCCTACTAGTTACTACCATCATTCGCTATCTGAAAAAAATCTGATGTAGTCGACCGGGCCGAAACATTCGCCTCTAACGGGCCTGGTTTTTAGCGGGCCACAACTAAAAGTGCTAGTATCGACTAGAGGGGGGGGTGAATAGGTGATTTTTGTGAAAGTCTTCAAAACTTGGAAGTTTAGAAGACAAACAACAGAAATAACCTAGTTGATATACGGCGGAAGATAAACTACCTTAAGCGAGCCATAGTCAAGTATGCAATGATGTGAAAGTACAGGACTAATAGCAGCTAAGTAGTAAGGATTAGGATGGAAGATAGTATGAAGCCAATCAACAGTAGTAGCCAAACAATGAAGTCAAACAGATAGACATATGGGCAGTGACTTCACGAAGACAAACTTAAGTAAAGGATGGAAAGGGATAGAACCAGTTGCTTGTTGAAGACACAGGATTTGTTGGACCAGTTCCAGTTGCTGTGACAACTGTACGTCTGGTTAGGGAGGCTGAGATTTAACTCGGAAGACCGTGTCTTCACCTTATTCCCCTTGAGCTAAGGACACCCAGTCCTCGCCCAATCACTCTGGTAAGTCTTCAAGGTAGACTTCCAAACCTTCACAGACTTTGTTCACCGGCAATCCACAATGACTCTTGGATGCTCAGAATGCGACGCCTAACCGGCTGGAGTATACACAGTCCTCAAGTGTAATAAGTCTTCAGGTCACACAAACAGAAAGACTTCAGTGATGCCTAACACTCTTTGGCTCTGGATGTTTGGGCTTTGTCCTCGCAAGGATTTTTCTCTCTCTCAAATGCTTCGAGGTGGGTTGCTCTCAAACGACAAAAGCCGTGTACAAACTCTGAGCAGCCACCAATTTATGGTGTAGGGGATGGGCTATTTATAGCCACTAGGCAACCCGACCTGATTTGTCCAAAATGACCCTGGGTCACTAAGGAACTGACACGTGTTCCAACGGTCAGATTTCAAACACACGCGGCAACTTTACTTGGGCTACAAGCAAAGCTGACTCATCCAGCTCTAGATAAGGTTTGCTCTCATTGTCTTCGCTCGAAGACATAGGATTTGAGTTGAGCATCACTTCAGTCACTCTAACTTAGTTCACTTGGACCCCACTTAACAGTACGGTGGTTCCTATGACTCAACAAAGAAGAAAAGGAAGCAATGAATCCACACAGTCTTCGCGCTCCATAGTCTTCACGCAATGTCTTCTCATTTCATAGTCTTCAATATGAATATCTTCTCATACCATCATTGTCTTCAATGTCTTCATACATTTTTAGGGGTCATCTCCGGTAGGTAAACCAAATGAATGAGGGACACTACCTGCATTATCCTGCAATTCTCACAAACGCATTAGTCCCTCAACCAACTTTGTCGTCAATACTCCAAACCAACTAGGGGTGGCACTAGATGCACTTACAATCTCCCACTTTTTGGTGATTGATGACAAACTGGTTGAAGTTTTCAACGGGGATAAATATGTGAAATTGTAAGCATAGGAAATAGTCTTCATAAGTTGCAAGGGCCCCCCTGAAGATGTGCATGTAAGTAATTTGCTTTTGGAATGCAAATGCACATGGCAGGTTGTACTTGTGGAGATCCACTTCAACTTATGAAGATAATTTATCATGCATGAACTGATATAGCAAGTAGAATGACATGCATAATGAAAAATGGACGTCTGCAGAATGATCTAAGTGCGGGATTTATCATCGCATCACAGTGAAGCAAATAAGTAGCAGACGACCATCAAGTTTAGGTGTTACAACTCAGAGAACCAAATGTTTCAAAAGGCAAGAGTTGTAAGCACGCAACAAAATATAATGCAACCGCCCATATGAACCCTCTTGAAGACTATCAACTCATACGCTTCTCCCGCTTTTGTCAGTAAGGACCAAAAAGGTTTGAAGACATAGAGCATCTACTCGTCAACATGAGTAGGTGAAGCAGCAGGGTTGTCGTCGTTGGGTGGCGGTGCAGATGAACTTGGTGCAGTGTCGATGCGCGTAGTAGTAGGAGGTGGTGAAGTAGCATCATCTTCATCATCGATCACTCTGGCATTTACCGTTGCCGCGGAGGAAGAATATTCAGAGTCTTCAAGAGATGGAGTACGACATAGGACAGCAGTCCGTGGAGGAGTGGAGTCAAACTGGAATCTTTCATTGAAGCCATCGTCTTGAAGATCAGCTTCAGCACTGAGCAAGGCCAAACTCTTCCATGATCGCTGGCAAGTTTCATGAGCAACAAAGGCATTCTTGGTGGCAAGGTTGCGAATGCGATTGACATCCACCAAGAGGCTTTGCATCTGTCTCTTGAGCCAGAAATGATGCTTATCCTGTTTCTGATGAAGGGCCACAAGAAGTTCTCGGTCATTGAGAACGCGAGAACGCTTCCGAGGCCTTTGTGCAATGGTGCTTTCAGTGGCTTCAGTGGGTGCTCGATGATGCAGACGAGTGTTTCCAGCCAAAGGATTGATTCGTGTTGCTGCTTGAACACCTTCAATAGGCTGAGTGAAGCTTTGGTGCTCGGCATTCTGAAGACAAAGAGGCCTCTTGGCAGGGTCAGAGTATATAGCTTCAACTAACATATCAACCTCTGGCAGAAAGATCATATGATTGCGAGTAGAGGGCTGATAGTTGACAGATGAGTGTCTTTTGATGAGGTGCATGACCCATGGAGCATAAAACTTCAGACCAAATAGGTCAGAGCCGGAAGCAGCAAGTTGCCTGATGAAGAACTCTTGAGTGTTGAAGCTGATGCCATTGAGAATATAGAAGACCAAAGTCTTCATAGCTCCTTCAAGCTTGGCCGCTGATGAATGTCCTTTGACAAGCCATAGAGTTCGCCTGATGATATGATATATGGTGCGAGGCAGATACTCAAGGTCTTCAACAAAGAAATCTGTTGGATATTCAGCGTCAGATGGCAAGGGCTTCATCATGCTCAACATCTGGCTCATATTGGGTTCTGGCTTATGGAAGATACTCTCTACAGCATTGCAGTGTAGCAGACAGTCAGGTTCATATAGTTCTCCAGGAGTGGCTAGCCCTATAAGCTCGATGATATCCATAGCTTTGGCTTCATGAGGAACATTTTCGGTCATCCACTCGAGAACCCATGTCTTCGTATCTCTGTTATAGCCGCGAATGTGCAGAGTAGCATAGAATTGAAGCAATAGCTCTTCATTCCAGTGTTCTTTATTTGTGACAAAACTGAGCAGCCCAGCATCACGAAAGCAGTCAAGTGCTTCTTCTAAGCAGGGCAGTCCAGTAATGGCTTCAGTGTCGAGGCGCATATGAGGGAAAATGTGCCCTTGATCATACAGAACACAGGAGTAATAGCTTCGCTGCTGATGACTCCAGAACCGATCTGATGATATTCTTGGCTTAGTGTAGGGGTTCTTCGAGCTGTCAAAGAATGTGTTGTGGCTCTTGAAGCCATTTGCATTGAAAGACCCGACAGAGGTGGCAGTACCAGGAAACCTTGGTAGTCTTGGCTTGGGCTTATGGACCTAAGGCTTATGCTCAATGTGATAGTCAAATTGAGGACCAGAGACATTAGGCGGAGGGACCAGAACGGGCCATCTTACTATGATTAGCTCGCCATGGTTGTATGCTTGCTCGATTGTATAGGGCCTTGGGGGCGGAACATGAGCAGTGGCAGCAGCTGAGGCTTCAGGCTGCACAACAGGTGCTTCAGGAGCAGTTGCCTCATTAGCTTCAGGTGCAGTGGCCTCATTAGCTTCAGGCACACTGGTTGGTTCAAGCTCCACATTAGCTTCAGCCATGAAAATGTCATTGGCTTCACTTGCATTGGTTGTGGCAGCTTCAGGATTTTCAACCTCCACTTGAGGAGCTGGAGGGTCAGGCACAGACACGTTCACTTCATGAACTGTTTCTTCAGGCATGGGGGCAGTTTGGACACGTTCTTCTTGACATTCCTCATCGGCTGATGCAGCCGGATTGTCTTCAGCAGCTTGTGCTTCAGACACAGAGACATTCACAGTTGGAGTGGCTTCAGAGAACACTTGACGTGCAACAGGTTGACGGTGCACTTCTCCTTCTGGAACGCTCGGAAGAGGGACTTGAGGCCTTGGTCCTTTGCGAAGCCTTTGAAGTACAGGCGACGCCTTTGGAGATGGAGTGGGCAGGTCCTCATCCTCTTCAACTTGTACGGATGGTGTGGTTTGTTGTTGTTGGGGAGTACTGGGGGAGTCTTGTTGCTGTGGGTGATCAGCCCACGATGCATCCTGAGCAATTGGCGTCAGAGGACGACCAATGCTGATGTTTTCGCTGTTCGTACGAACAGGCGATGATACCACATTATATTCGATCTGAGGAAGAACTTCATCATCTTCAACATTGTCATCATGACCAATGTCTTCAGCAGCGATGGGTTCAGCTGCTGGTATATCTTCAGCTTCAGGAGCCTCTATGGAAGCAGGCTCATGAACAGTCATGCGAAGTTCTTGGGATGCAGATGCAAGATGAGCCACTGAGATGGGTTCAACAACAAGGGGATCTGTGGGAGCAGCCCGACTCTTCTTGATCTTGCGCTTCTTCTTGGAGGGAGCGGCATCAGAGGCTTCGGTGTTCTTCCTCTTTCTGGCTTCAGCCTCGGCAGCCCTCGTCTTCTTCTGTTCAGAAGCTGTTGTGGTGACCTTTGGCTTCGAGCCAGTCATGCTGCTCGGGAAGATAATGCGTGGGGCTTCTTGGCTTGAAGGTGCAGGCTGGTCAGCAGAAAGCTTCTTCTTTTTCTTTGCAGCCATCCTGGGGTCAATGCCAGGACGGCCAAGTGACTTGCGCTTCTCAGCCTCATTGTAGGCAAGCACACACTTATCAGCCAAACGCTTCATGCGCTCACGAGAGCCTTGAGCTTCTTGGCGCTTCTTCAGAAAAGTTTCTTTAAGCTCATGCAGCATGACTTTGAAGTTTCGGACGTCTTGAACACTTAGCTTGGCCACATGCTTCTTGAATTGAGCCTTCTCATAATCAATCTTGTTCTTGAGCTCAACGATTCGCTGAGCGAGAGCCAGCTCAGAAGCAATGGCACCATTGAAGGCGACACTGAGGCCAATGGGAAGCCGTAAATCTTCAAAGCTGACATTGGGGGTGTCGAACCACTCATCAATGAAATTGTGGATGATGGCCACATCAAAGAGAGGCAAGTTGTTGAAGATTTCTGCTTCTTCCATGCTCTTTATCAGCTGCTCAAGAGCATCATCAGCAAGATCTTCATCACTTGACAGATCAATGGGTTCTTCACGCAGAATGGCAGCAGGAATCAAGGCTTGATCAGTATGCCTGACAAGTTGCTTTTTCTTCTCCGTCTTCTTGGAGATACGGGATTGATCTTCAGACTGCACACTGGCTTCAGGAGGTGCAATGGCCAGAGGCTTCGCGCGTAAAGCTTTTGGAGGTGCTGATTTAGAAGCCTTTAGCTTCTTTTGCTTCTGTGGCTTCGAAGGAGGAGCTGGGGCTTCATCAGTGTCAGCATCATTATCAGAATGATCTACCTTGGCACCTTGGACCAAGATGTAAGTGATGAGGCCATCAAGGTTTGCAAAGGGGCCAATTCTGTTTTCTTCAGCTTCACGTGTGCCATCATCACGGGGAGCAGAGGGACCAGGATTGAAGTCTAATCCCCGTGACTTCTTGTTTTCCTTTGCCGAAGCCTTAGCAAACTGGAAGTTGCGCTTGAAGAGATTGTCGTCATGACACCAGAGCAATGACGATGGGTCGGCTTCTTCAGGCTGTGGTCCACGAACCATGCAAGGATAGAATTCTTGCGCAATGGCTTCAGCTTTGTTCTTGGGGGGAAGGCCTCGATAGAGAATATCACCCCAAGGGCTCTTGATAGCATTTTTCTCTGCGTACTCCTGGGTGACGAACTTGTACTTGTACCACTGTTCAGCCCAATAGCGTCGAATCCATTGGATTCGAGTCTTGCGCTGATTGTAATCTTCTTTAGGATCTGTTTTATACATTTCTGCCAGATCATCAGGCAGATCCCTTGATGTTCCCCCACGACGCTGTCTGCCACCCTTCCTTGCTGATTTTTCTGCAGCCATGAACTTCAAGCTGAATGGCTTCAATACGTTCAGAGGCTTCAGAGATTTACGCTTGCTGGTCAAGCATGAACTGGCTTCAGGAGAATTGATATGATGTTGTAAGTATTCTGCAAACGAATGCAGACTATGAGAACCAAGGGATTCTCCCACGGACATGTACCTGTGACAGCATTAGAGATGCGAAGGAAGGGGAAGAGGTCATATGCATTCTCAGAAGATTTTGAAGATAAATCAGTTTGAAGATATTGACCTCATGATGCGAAGACATTCACTTATATAGGTGAGTTGGTTCCAGATTTGTACCAATCCGTGAATGAGTACAAGTGAGGAATCAAACTAGACAGGAAATCTAAGTGAATTGACTTGGCAGTATGAGATGCAGACAGAATAGATCTAACATTGAATAGGCAGAAACTACTTTTGGTAAATAGGATGAATCTTGAAGATCAAAAAGGTGGTAAAAATAGAGTTATAATTACCGCACGAAGAACTGCTAGATGGGAAGAATAGGAGACCGAGCAGTTCATCCCACCGTGCCCTAACTTGGCGACGGAGGACACCTACGGCGACGGCGGAGAGGACGATGTCCGCGGCCGGCGTGAGGACGGCGTCGGAGAAGTCGTGGCAGCTAAGCGCTTCATCGCTGGCGTCGTCGCGAGCTAGCGGTGGCGCTAGGGTTTTGACAGAGGTGGAGAGGTGCAAGAAGGATTTCTTTAGCGCAGGGGACAAGTATTTACATGTAGGTGAGAGACACAGCGCAATTACGCTGGTGCCCCTGGCGGTTCACATCTGAGGGGTACGTGGCAACCATGCAACATACTTAGAATTGTCCCACGTTCCCACGCCCGCCAGGCATGTCAGAGAGTTGTTCCGGCTTCTCCGGATTTCAACAATAAAGATAAGTCATTGAAAACAGATGTAATGTTTGTCTATTTGCCTTCTGCTAACTAGGACGCAGAGAAGACATTCGACAGTTTCAATAGAATGCGTATGATTTGGATAGATAGAGTTTGAGATAGGAAGCATAGATAGGTTAGGGTCCGATGACATTCACTTAGTTCAAAAGATCCAATCTTGAAGACATAGCTATAAGTGAATGTTGTAGAGGACAGAACACTAGTACATATATATATCAGAAAACAATCAAATCATCATAGTGTAGAAGATCATGAAGATAAATTGAAACTGAAGACAAACCAAATGCGAAGTTATTGCAATATAACGCCATGAGTGAAACACTTCAAACAGAGAAAGTTGGTGGTGGCGTTACCCACCGTATAGGAAGTATTAGATCCAGACACGGCGCACAATTATCGTGGCGCTCCGAAGTCAAATTCCATGTTAATGTATTCACACTCAGAGTGTAAATCTTCATTGATTGAAGATATACATTACTTTGTGTGTTGCACATCTAAGTCATCAACATGCATAAGTGTTAGGATGTGTGCCTGATCACAGGACATTCGAGGATTCCAAGATATTTAGCTCACACCGTAACTTGCAAAACCTTTTCTCATCCAAGGGCTTTGTGAAGATATCTGCCAGTTGCTCTTCAGTGTTGACGTGCATGATATCTATATCTTTCTTCATAACATGATCTCTGAGAAAGTGATGACGTATTTCAATGTGCTTTGTCTTTGAGTGCTGGACTGGATTGTTGGCTATCTTGGTGGCACTTTCGTTGTCGCAGAAGAGAGGTACTTGTTTTAGGTTGATGCCATAATCCTTGAGAGTTTGCTTCATCCATAGAAGCTGAGCACAACAGGATCCAGCAGCAATGTATTCAGATTCAGCAGTTGAGAGTGATACACGGTTCTGCTTCTTTGAAGACCAACAGACAAGTGATCGTCCCAGAAAGTGACATGTTCCTGATGTTGACTTGCGATCCACCTTGTCACCAGCATAATCAGCATCCGAGAATCCAACCAAATCAAATTTTGAGCCCTTGGGATACCATAATCCGAGTGTTGGGGTGTAAGCCAAATATCGAAGAATTCGCTTCACAGCTAAGTGATGTGATTCCTTTGGTGCCGCTTGGAATCGAGCACACATGCAAACACTAAGCATAATATCTGGCCTAGATGCACATAAATAAAGCAAAGACCAATCATGGAGCGGTATACCTTTTGATCGAACTCTTTACCATTGTCGTCGGGACCAAGATGGTGTTTGGCTGGCATTGGCATCGTGTAGCCTTTGCAGTCTTCCATTCCAAACTTCTTCAGACAATCTTTGAGGTATTTTTCTTGAGATTTGAAGATGCCATTTCGTTGCTGATGAATTTAAAGACCAAGGAAGAACTTCAGCTCACCCATCATGGACATTTGATATTGCTCTTGCATCATGTACCCAAACTCATCACTGTACTTCTGGTTGGTGCAACCGAAGATTGTGTCATCCACATATATTTGGCACACAAACAGTTCACCATCATATGTCTTCGTGAAGAGTGTGGGATCAAGGGATCCAGGTTTGAAGCCTTTGCTCTTCAGGAAGTCTTTCATTGTATCATACCAGGCATGAGGATCTTGTTTGAGGCCGTACAGTGCTTTGTTTAGCTTGTACACCATATCAGGATGTTTTGGATTTTCAAAGCCAGGTGGTTGTGCGACATATACTTCTTCTTCAATCTTGCCATTGAGAAATGCACTCTTTACATCCATTTGATATAGCAAGATGTTGTGATGATTCACGTAGGCTGGCAGTATGTGAATAGCTTCAAGTCTAGCAACAGGAGCAAATGTTTCATCGAAGTCAATTCCTTCAGCTTGAGTACATCCTTGAGCCACAAGACGTGCTTTGTTTCTGACGACTTGACCATGCTCATCTTGCTTGTTTCCATATATCCATTTTTTCCAATAATGTTATGCATACGAGGATCAGGTCGCTTGACAAGTTCCCAAACATTATTCAGCTTGAACTGTTGAAGTTCTTCTTGCATGGCTTGAATCCATTCGGGTTCCATAAAAGCTTCAGCAACTTTCTTGGGTTCTGATATTGACACAAATGAAAAGTGCCCACAGAAGTTTGCTAACTGTGTTGCTCTTGAGCGAGTAAGCGGACCAGGCGCGTTGATGCTGTCAATTATCTTATCGATTTGTACTTCATTTGCAACACGAGGATGAACAGGACGAAGATTTTGCTCTGGCTGATCATTGTCATCATTGGGAGGATTGTCTTCGGTCTGAGCAGTGTCTTCAGGTTGATTTGGTGCAGAGATGATAAGTTCCTCTTCAGGCTGTGCTTCAGAAGGCATTTCACCAGTTCCCATCAGCTTGATAGATTCGCTTGGAGGAGCTTCATCTAGTGTACTTGGCAGAATTTCTCTTTGTGAACCATTAGTTTCATCAAATTTCACATCCACAGTTTCAACGATCTTATAGAGAAAGAGGTTGAAGACTCTGTAGGAGTGTGAGTCCTTTCCATAGCCAAGCATGAAGCCTTCGTGAGCCTTAGGTGCAAATTTTGACTTGTGATGGGGATCCTTGATCCAGCATCTAGCTCCAAATACTTTGAAGTAACTGACATTTGGCTTCTTGCCAGTAAGGAGCTCATAGGATGTTTTGTTCAGAAGCTTGTGGATGTAAACACGGTTGATGATGTGACAGGCTGTATCAATAGCTTCAAGCCAGAACTTTCTTGGTGTCTTGTATTCATCTAGCATTGTTCGAGCCATCTCAATGAGGGTTCTGTTTTTGCGCTCAATGATGCCATTTTGCTGAGGTGTGTACGGAGCAGAGAACTCATGAGTGATTCCCATTGTATCTAGATACAGATCAAGTCTTGTGTTCTTGAATTCAGTGCCATTGTCACTTCTGATATGCTTGATCTTCACGCCATAATTGTTCATTGCTCGATTTGCGAAGCGCCTGAAGACATCTTGCACTTCAGTCTTGTAAAGAATTATATGAACCCATGTGTATGTTGAGTAGTCATCAACAATGACGAAGCCATAGAGACAGGCTGTTGTTGTGAGGGTGGAGTAGTGAGTAGGTCCAAATAAGTCCATGTGTAACAGCTCGAAGGGTTGAGATGTTTTCATGATTGTCCTCGAGGGGTGCTTTGCCCTTGTCATCTTTCCAGCTTCACAGGCACCACACAAATGATCCTTCTTGAACTTGACATCTTCGATGCCAATGACATGCTTCTTCTTGACAAGTTCCTCATGCCAGCATGTCCTAGCCTTCGATGCCAGAGCCAGCACTCTCAAGCTTTTGTGAGAAGACATACGGCAAGCTGTGGACCTGCTGAGAAATCTACCATGTATAGATCATCTTTCCTATTTCCTTCAAAGACTAGAGATTTGTCAGATTCCATTAGTACAAGGCAACGATATTTTCCAAATAGCACAATCATGTTTAAGTCACAAAGCATTGAGACAGACATTAAGTTGAACCCAAGGGATTCAACAAGCATCACTTTATCCATGTGTTGATCCCTAGAGATTGCAACTCTACCTAGACCCAATACTTTGCTTTTACCAGTATCAGCAAATGTGATTTGACTCTTGTCGGATGGACGTAAGGTTGAGTCCATGAGAAGACTTCGATCACCAGTCATATGATTAGTGCATCCGCTGTCAATAATCCATTCTGAAGCTTTTGGTGACATGCCAGTATGACAGATAAGAGATTCATATGTGGAATACATAGTAAGTCATTTTATCATGCGTCCCTTTATGTTTTAGGTCCCCAGCAATAATATCGGACGCCATTGATTGCTGGCTGGAGACCACATTCTGCAAAAAAGAGAGTTAATTCTTCTTCACCACCCACATTTTCAGGGGTGGCTTAGAAGCAATGAGTCTAAGTGCAGCATCTGAGAATTTCGGCTTTGAAGCCCTAGCAAATAGCCTTGCAGGAAATGAATGATACTCATGTGAATAAGCAGAAAAGTTCTTAGTTCTATGAACATAGTGGTTTGAAAACACATGCTCATATTCATGAGTCTGAGTATGATTTTCCTGCAAAACATTGGCGTTAGGGTGACTCAAGTGAGTCCTGTGTTCGTAAGTAGCCGTTGGACCATATGATGCCTTTTGTCTGGGGTTTGTCTTCTTCCCTGGTGGTGTCATGATGACATGCACTGGAAGATTCTCAAGGCAGCTTTTGGGAACCCAGATCTTCTTCATAGGAGGTCCATTCCTGCAGTTAGTACCAATATACCTGGAAAACACTTCACCATTCTGATTTTTGAACAGTTTATAGTTTGCATCAAAGGATTCATCAATGATAATAGGATTAGCACAGGTAAATCCAGATAAAGTGGATGGATTCACTGAAGGTTCCTTTGCAGCAACCCATGTGGTTTTGGGATACTGCTCAGGCTTCCAATAGGAACCATCAGCATTCATTTTCCTCTCGAACCCAACACCCTCTTTCCTAGGGTTTCGGTTCAGAATCTGCTTTCTGAGGACATCACAAAGTGTCTGATGCCCTTTCAGACTTTTATACATCCCTGTTTCAAGCAATGTCTTCAACCTAGCATTTTCATCAGCAATAGTAGTGGTATCCTCAGAAGAGGGGTTAGTTACCACATCAGTAGTTGAAGACAGAGCAACAGTAGCAGCAGTGGAACATTCAGCAATAGAGGTAGCGTTATCACGCTCAATGCATTTTAAGCATGGTGGTTCAAATTCATCCCGAGCGGGACTGATCTGTTGCGCAAGTAATGAATCGTGCTTCTTCAGAAGAACTTCATAATCCACTCTTATCTCTTCAAGATCTTGCTCTCTTTGAAGACATTCAGAAGAAAGTTTCTCATGATCAGATAAGAGAGCATTATGTTGATCTTGAAGGGCGTCAAACTTGGAATGAAGTCTCTGAAGACTCTCAGCCAAAGCTTTTGACTGATCCATTTCTTCGCCCAACATATCATCGCTCTTACTAAGCATGTTTTGAATCTTTTCCAAAGCTCTTTGTTGTTTAGTGGCAAGGGAAGCAAGTTTGACATAGCTGGGGCCAAATTCATCACTTGATTCATCATCGCTAGTTTCAGAAAGATAGCATTCAGTTACCTTAGCACCCCCTGCCATGAGGCATGGTGAAGATGAAGACGGTTCAGGTGGAAAGGTCATTTCTTTAAGAGACTCCTTGTAGTCATCAAGCCAAGGATCATGACAATTAAGATGACTATCATAGACCTCAGAAAGTCGGTCCCAGATTAGCTTCGCGTGATTGAGGTGCATGACGTTCCTGAACTGATTTTGGGACAGGCAGGAGCAGATGACATCCTTCGCTATGAGGTTCAGTAGAGTGTACTTGTGAATGTCATCAGCCTCTGCCATCTTGCATAGATCGGTAAGACCAATCTCGGTGATGGTCCACAGTTCGCTGTCCATAGCCATGCGTCGCTTCTTCATCATGGCTTTCCACCGGGGATACTCATGACCGTCAAAGGTGGGGCAAGATACATTCCTCAATCCTGCAGTCGACATAGCTGAACTCCAGGTGGTTAAACCGAATCACACAGAACAAGCGAGTACCTTGCTCTGATACCAATTGAAAGTGCTAGTATCGACTAGAGAGGGGTGAATAGGCGATTTTTGTGAACGTCTTCAAAACTTGGAAGTTTAGAAGACAAACAACAGAAATAACCTAGTTGATATGCAGCGGAAGATAAACTACCTTAAGCGAGCCATAGTCAAGTATGCAATGATGTGAAAGTACAGGACTAATAGCAGCTAAGTTGTAAGGATCAGGATGGAAGATAGTATGAAGCCAATCAACAGTAGTAGTCAAAGAATGAAGTCAAACAGATAGACATATGGGCAGTGACTTCACGAAGACAAACTTAAGTAAAGGATGGAAAGGGATCGAACCAGTTGCTTGTTGAAGACACAGGATTTGTTGGACCAGTTCCAGTTGCTGTGACAACTGTACGTCTGGTTAGGGAGGCTGAGATTTAACTCAGAAGACCGTGTCTTCACCTTATTCCCCTTGAGCTAAGGACACCCAGTCCTCGCCCAATCACTCTAGTAAGTCTTCAAGGTAGACTTCCAAACCTTCACAGACTTCGTTCACCGGCAATCCACAATGACTCTTGGATGCTCAGAACGCGACGCCTAACCGGCTGGAGGATACACAATCCTCAAGTGTAATAAGTCTTCAGGTCACACAGACAGAAATACTTCAGTGATGCCTAACACTCTTTGGCTCTGGTTGTTTGGGCTTTGTCTTCGCAAGCATTTTTCTCTCTCTCAAATGCTTCGAGGTGGGTTGCTCTCAAACGACAAAAGCCATGTACAAACTCTGAGCAGCCACCAATTTATGGTGTAGGGGATGGGCTATTTATAGCCACTAGGCAACCCGACCTGATTTGTCCAAAATGACCCTGGGTCACTAAGGAACTGACACGTGTTCCAACGGTCAGGTTTCAAACACACGCGGCAACTTTACTTGGGCTACAAGCAAAGCCGACTCATCCAGCTCTGGATAACGTTTACTCTCATTGTCTTCGCTCGAAGACATAGGATTTGAGTTGAGCATCACTTCAGTCACTCTGACTTAGTTCACTTGGACCCCACTTAACAGTACGGTGGTTCCTATGACTCAACAAAGAAGAAAAGGAAGCAACGAATCCACACAGTCTTCGCGCTCCATAGTCTTCACGCAATGTCTTCTCATGTGATAGTCTTCAATATGAATATCTTCTCATACCACCATTGTCTTCAATGTCTTCATACATTTTTAGGGGTCATCTCCGGTAGGTAAACTGAATCAATGAGGGACACTACCTGCGTTATCCTGCAATTCTCACAAACGCATTAGTCCCTCAACCAACTTTGTCGTCAATACTCCAAAACCAACTAGGGGTGGCACTAGATGCACTTACAACAACTGGGCCGGCCTGCATCTTTCTTGGGCCCGAATGATTGGGGCCTTCACACTTTGCGCCAGGCCAACAACTTACACCAGCCTATATTTTAGTTGGGCTTTTTGTGGACCCAGCGCTTAGTTTGGCCCAGGTAGCATTGGGCCATTAACAGGCTGAATATTGTACTGGCCTGTTACAGCCCAGATGAAACCATGGGCCTTTAGCAGGCCGAAATGCATGTTGGGCCTCAATTTTCACTAGTCGTCGACGGGCCTTCAGCAGGCTGAAATGTAGAACGGGCTTTTTTGGGCCCAGTTATATCATGGGCCGTTACCAGGCCAAAACATATCTCGGGCCTTAGTTGGCCCACTGATATCATGGGCCTTTAAGAGGCCGAAAGCTTAGTAGAGGCATCAACGGGCCGAATTATACGACAGACCTTTAACAGGCCCAAAGTCACGTTGGGCTTAACTGTTGCCACCTTTATCATAGGCCGTTAGTGGGCCTGATGCCTCGTCAGACCATATATGGCCCATGGGCAGCACGGGCCATTCCTAGGCCAAAAGTCACACCGGGCTGAAATGGGTCCATGGCTACATCGGGCCTCTAACAGGCCGAAAGTCACTAGGCTGTAATTGAGCCCAAATATAAGGCGAACAATTAATGGGCCACATCTGGCTTCAGGCCATAAATGGGCCTTTATTAAGCAGGTCGTTATTTGCCTGGCCCACTAGTACCTGAGTAAGTACTACAGGCCTTTGATTGGGTCGGCCTTTTTAACATATATGGGCCTCTGTTGGGCCCAGCCACGTGTCGACGTATCATAGGCATGTCTCCTCCAATGGATGGGCGACATATGGCCCACTGATGAGCTGACATGTGTTCCCTCCGGCCAATCAGAATTTTACAAGTGGAAATTCCCCATTGGTCTAGGCTGTTAACGGGTTATCAGATCCAAAACCGGACCCGATAGCTTAATGGCGTTCCGTTATGGTGGATGCCACGTGTCGGTCACCCTTGACGAAAGCACTTCTGTGACACGCAATTTATTGTCATGGAAGTGGACACTTCCGTGATGATAATTTTGGTAATGTCATGGAACACTTCTACGACAACATAGGTATGACTATCTTGATTCTGTCATAAAATCGTCATGGATGTACATGCATGACAAAAAATGTGACCTACTATGACAAACACATATTATCACGAAAGTGTATTTTTTTGTAGTGCATGAGCCGCCCAAGCCCTGAACCTCGGGAGGCTCAGAGGGCCCGAGGGGATCGTGAGGATCCATCTCCACTTCCATCAGGATCGCCTGGTGCCTATCCTCTTGAGCCGCTAGGACGCCCCTCATGTGGCACTGAAGGATGACAGCCCTGTTCAGCAAGCCAAAGGGCATGTGAATGTAGCTGTGTGGTCGGCCCTTGCACCGGCCAACGCAGGATGGCCAGAAGAGCTCCTGAGATGCGGTCATGTTGATCCCAGGGATGTTGACGTAGGCGCGCAGCTCGTTGTCCTCGTCGGGACAAGGTGTCGTGCTGGGTGGTGGGCAGCGGTCGCCGCAGATGGATCTCGCCTCTTGAAGGTCCTTATTGCCTTGGTGATGAACTCCTGAGCACCTGGCACCCCGTGCCTTGTGCCCTCCTAGCGGAAGCGTGCGCTGAAGCACGCCTCCATGTGGTGCCCGAGCACCTTCCTCATGATGTTGGCTAGATCAGAGGCCCTTCAGAGGAGAGCCCCCGAGCCCAGCCTAAGAGGGGCGCTGGGTGCGCCTTCCTATGCGAGAGGGGGAGGCACCCCGTCCGTGGGCGCAGGTCCTGAGGTGGTGCCGCTGGACACCCCACTCTCCTGAGGTCCTTGGCGAAGCAAATGCTTCTTCTTCTTGGGGACATCCTCAGGAGGATAGATGGCATCTTCGTCGTCTGGGTTCTCGACTGCCGCAGCCTGGTAGGCGCGCTCGAGAGAGCACACTACGTCCTTCTCCTCGCAGGCGACCATGATGACGTCGCGGCTCCCTGGCATCTTGAGGACATTGTAACCATGATGAGTCACTACCATGAACTTGGCCAGGGCCCGATACCCAAGGATGCCGTTGTATGGAAGAGGATGAGGGTGACGTCAAAGTCAATGAGCTCTGTGCAATAGTTGTCGCGCTTGCCGAAGGTGATAGGGAGGCAGATCTACCCTATCAGGGTGGTGGAGCTGTCGGTCACTCCCGAGAAAGGCTTGGTGGGCTGCAGCTAGTCATAGGGCCCTTGGAGGCGGTTGAACGTCTTGATGAAAAGAACATTGAGCCCCGCACTGCCATCGATGAGTGTCTTGGTAACGAGGACATTGCTGATGACGGGCGAGCAGAACATCGGGAGGGCACCGACAATTGCCGCGCATTTGAGCTGGTCGGACGAGCTGAAGGTGATGCTGCACTTGGACCACCTGAGCGGACGTGTAGCCTCGAGATTGGGAGGGCCACGTTCACCTCATGGGCAAACTGCTTGAAGATGCGATGAGAGGCAGGGGCCTGAGCGCCGCCCAGGATGCAGGCGATGGCACGGGGCTCCTGGGCCCCCAGCCCCTCGTCCTGGTGGTGGTCGTCGTTCCTTCTTGGTGGTGGTGGCAGCGGAGGGAGGCCAGCGTTGCCCTGAGGATGGTCCTCACGAGGCTGATCCCTCCAGGGGCCCTCGCGAGGCTGGCCATGCTAGCGTTCCTCACGAGGCTGATTGCGCCACTCTTGGCGGGGGCCGCGGTCGTCCCATCGTCCTCCACTTCAGCCTCCTCCACGCCTGTAGCCTTGATTGTTGCGCTCGGGGTGACGATCGAGGTGCCTGTCGCGGATGGCCCTGAGCTCCTGACAGTCGTTGGTGTTGTGGTTCTGCACGTTGTGGAAGACACAGAACGGGCAGCTGCCCTTGGATGACTCCGTGTGATTGGAGCCGCGCTTCGTCTCTGGTTCATCCGCAAGCACGGCCGGTCCCTTGCGCTTCACGTCCTTGGCTTTGGCCTTCTTGTCTTCTGGGTCAGCCCCCGGGAGCTCCAGGAGGGTGAGGCGACCCTCCTCAGCTCTCGCGCACTTGGTTGCCATGTTGAACATCTCCACATGCGTGCATAGGTCCTCGTGTATGGCGAGCTCCTCCTTCATCTTGACGTTGCGGACGCCATCAATGAATGCCGAGATGATGGCCTCGTCCAATACCTTGGGGATCTTGAGGCGAACACTGTTGAAGCACTGGATGTACTTCTGCAAGGTCTACCCTGGCTACTGCTTGATGCGTTGCAGGTCACCCGCAGCCGGTGGCCAGTCACAGGTGCCCTGGAAGTTGGCGATGAAATGCTCTCGCATTTCGTCCCAGGAGGAGATCGATCCAACGGGTAGGTTCAGGAGCCACGAGCGCGTGCCATCCTTGAGGACCATGGGAAACCGGTTCACCATAACCTTCTCATCGCCGTTGGCCGCCTCGATGCTCAGCTCGTAGAGCTGCAGGAACTCAGCAGGGTCGGGGGTGCCGTCGTAGCGTGGAGGCAGGTAGGGCTTGAACTTCCCCGGCCAGACAATGCACGCAGCTCCGGAGTGAAGGTGCGGCAACCCACTGTGGTCACGGGAGCCCGCCGTGGTGGTGAAGCATGATCCTGGCGCTCACGCGCCACCACCGCAAGCGGCGCACGGTCTTGATGTGGCGGTGTTGGGAGTGCACGAGCATCTTCTTGCGGCCGCTGGACCACCAGACAACTTTCTTCCTCATGCGCCGGCGCCCTGCATGGCGGGTCGCACCGCAGGGCCTCGCGCCTTGGCCCGAGGGCGACATCTTGAGATGGAGGTGGAGGAGGTGCTCCGTGGACTACGTCACCCACAGCAGGCGGCGTGCGAGGCAGCGAGAGAGACGATGCTGGAGAGCCCCTGGCGGCGCTGACAAGCTCGGCGATGCAGTCCAGCCAGTCCTCGTAGAGGTCGTTGACGGGGCGATACCGCAGGAGCTCGCACGCCATGAGCAGCGCAGCCTGCGTGTCCGCCGAGCTACGACGAGCATGGGACGAAGAACCAGCTGGAGTCAGCGACGGGATGGCGGTACGCCCATCATGCCGCATGGAGCGGTGTAGCGATGAAGCTTGCTGTTCGTGCCCCGCGGGCCGGTAGTGGCGTTGGCGGCAGGCGATGGAGAACGACACGGAAGCCCACCAGCAGGCGCCGTTTGGGCGACGCGAGCGGCGAGGGCGGCCTGACGCTCAGCACGGGCTCGACGGGCGTCAGCCATGGAAGCGGGGGAGGAGTGCCGAGTCGACCGGTGAAAGAGAGGCTCTGATGCACCCCTACTTGGTGAGCCAAATGTCGGATTTTAGGTTCTGCAGACCCTTGAGTGGTTGGAACTCCAGGGTGCGTGCGAAGAACTTGTCCTCCCTAGTCTGCCTACTTGCTAATCCCACGACCTAGCTCGATGAACTGAATGGAAAAGAGACACAGCAGTTTACCCAGGTTCGGGCCACCTTGCGGTGTAAAACCGTACTCCTGCTTTGTGGTGGATTAGCCTCGAGGGGCTGAGGATGAACTAGTACAGTGGGAGAACAACCTCAGGAGGAGAGGTGTTCTTGGGCTCAAGTGAGTTGGTGAGGGAGAGGATGATCTGAATGATCCATCCCCTTCTACGGTGGTGGCTGGGTCCTATTTATAGTGGCCTTGGTCCTCTTCCCAAATGTAGGCGGGAAGGGATCCCACAAGGCCAAATTTAAAGGGGGACAACTAATACATGTTATCCTGACAAAAGTAGTCTTTTCCTGCAAAAGCCTCTGGTCGTGACACAGTGGTGGGCTCGGTGGTGACCTCCATCCTGCCATCTTGGCGGTCTTGGTCTTGTTGCACTGGAATGGAAACCTTTGGCTGATTCCTCAGGACTCCGCGCCTGTGCTTGCCTCCTTAGCACCAAAGAGGAAACCGGTACACTGCGCCCGCTGGCGCCCGCCTGACCTTGGTCGTCATGGCTCATGTCATCTGGACCTCATGAGGTGACCCTTGCATAGAGATCTCTGCTCCTCGGGAGTCGGCCTGAGGAGGCAGCCCCTCATGGAGATCTTGGTGTGGTCCGCCTCGCGAGGCTTGGCCCCTCGCGAGGATCTTGAGTTGTTGATGTTTAAGATGGGCCGTACCAGGCCATCAATGGAGCCACGATGTGGGCCGCAGGCAGGCAAGTCTGGGTACCCCCGTTCCCAGAACACCGAAAATGATGCCTATACAATGATCATTGCCTGGATATCGTCATGATTATTTGAAGTTCTATCAATTGCCCAATAGTAATTTTTTTACCCATCGTTTGCTATTTTTCTTGAGAGAAGCCACTAGTGAAACCTACAACCCCCGGGTCTTGATGTCTACTACACAACCTTCTTCTTGCAGGCGTTGTTGGGCCTGCAAGTGCACAGGTTTGTAGGACAGTAGCAAATTTCCCTCAAGTGGATGACCTAAGGTTTATCAATCCGTGGGAGGCATAGGATGAATATGGTCTCTCTCAAACAACCCTGCAACCAAATAACAAAGATTCTCTTGTGTCCCCAACACACCCAATACAATGGTAAATTGTATAGGTGCACTAGTTCGGCGATGGTGATACAAGTGCAATATGGATGGTAGATATAGGTTTTTATAATCTGAAAATATAAAAACAGCAAGGTAACTAATGATAAAAGTGAGCGTAAACGGTATTGCAATGATAGGAAACAAGGCATAGGGTTCATACTTTCACTAGTGCAAGTTCTCTCAACAATAATAACATAGATAGATCATATAACAATCCCTCAACATGCAACAAAGAGTCACTCCAAAGCTAGTAATTGCGGAGAACAAACGAAGAGATTATGGTAGGGTATGAAACCACCTCAAAGTTATCCTTTCTGTTCTATCTATTCAAGAGTTCATAGTAAAATAACATGAAGCTATTCTTTCCGCTCAATCTATCATAGAGTTCATACTAGAATAACACCTTAAGACACAAATCAAGCAAAACCCTAATGTCACGTAGATACTCCATTGTCACCTCAAGTATCTGTGGGCATGATTATACAATATGCATCACACAATCTCAGATTCATCCAACCAGCACAAAGTACTTCAAAGAGTACCCCAAAGTTTCTACCGGAGAGTCAAGACGAAAACGTGTGCCAATCCCTATGATAGGTTCATGGACGGAACCCGCAAGTTGGTCACCAAAACATACTTCAGGTGGCACATGATATCCCATTGTCACCACAGATAAGCACGACAAGACATACATCAAGTGTTCTCAAATCCTTAAAGACTCAATCCGATAAGATAACTTCAAGAGGGAAACTCAATTCATCACAAGAGAGTAGAGGGGGGAGAAACATCATAAGATCCTACTATAGTAGCAAAGCTCGCTATACATCAAGATCGTGCCATAGAGAGAACACGAGAGAGAGAGATCAAACACATAGCTACTGGTACATACCCTCAGCCCCGAGGGTGAACTACTCCCTCCTCGTCATGGCGAGCGCCGGGATGATGAAGATGGCCACCGGTGATGGGTTCCCCCTCCGACAGGGTGCCGGAACGGGCTCTCGAGAGGTTTTTGGTGGCTACAGAGGCTTGCGGCGGCGGAACTCCCGATCTATCTTCTTATATGATGTTTTTAGGGTACGTAGGCTTATATAGGCGAAAGAAGTTGATCGGGGGAGCCTCGAGGGGCCCATGAGAGGGTAGGGCGCGCCCAGGGGGAGTGGGCATGCCCCCCTGTATCGTGGCTTCCTCGACGCTTCCTTTACTTCAACTCCAAGTCTCCTGGATCATAATCTTTCCAAAAATCACGCTGCCGAAGGTTTCATTCCGTTTGGACTCCGTTTGATATTCCTTTTCTTCGAAATACTGAAACAGGAAATAAAACAACAATATGGCTTGGGCCTCCGGTTAATAGGTTAGTCCCAAAAATGATATAAATATGTAAAATAAAGCCCATAAACATCCAAAAGGGGTAATATAATAGCATGGAACAATCAAAAATTATAGATACGTTGGAGACGTATCAAGCATCCCCAAGCTTAATTCCTGCTCGTCCTCGAGTAGGTAAATGATAAAAACAGAATTTTTGATGTGGAATGCTACCTAGCATAATTCTCAATGTAATTTTCTTTATTGTGGCATGAATGTTCAGATCCAAATGATTCAAAATAAAAATTCATATTGACATAAGAAATAGTGATACTTCAAGCATACTAATCAAAGTAATCATGTCTTCTCAAAATAACATGGCCAAAGAAAGTTATCCCTACAAAATCATATAGTCTGGCTGTTGCTCTATCTTCATCACATAAAGTATTTAATCATGCACAACCCCGATGACAAGCCAAGCAATTGTTTCATACTTTAATAATCTCAAACTTTTTCAACTTTCACGCAATACATGAGCGTGAGCCATGGACATAGCACTATATGTGGAATAGAATGGTGGTTGTGGAGAAGACAAAAAGGAGAAGATAGTCTCACATCAACTAGGCGTATCAACGGGCTATGGAGATGCCCATTAATAGATATCAATGTGAGTGAGTAGGGATTGCCATGCAACGGATGCACTAGAGCTATAAATATATGAAAGCTCAACAAAAGAAACTAAGTGGGTGTGCATCCAACTCGCTTGCTCACGAAGACCTAGAGCATTTTGAGGAAGCCCATCATTGGAATATACAAGCCAAGGTCTACAATGAAAAATTCCCACTAGTATATGAAAGTGACAACATAGGAGACTCTCTATCATGAAGATCATGGTGCTACTTTGAAGCACAAGTGTGGAAAAAGAGATAGTAGCATTGTTCCTTCTCTCGTTTTCTCTCATTTTATTTTTTTTCTTTTCTTTTTTTTCTTTTTTTCTTTTTTTTCTTTGGCCTTTCTTTTTTTCCTTTTTGACCTTTCTCTTTTTTCTTTTTTTTCTTTTTGTAAAGTCCGAAGTCTCATCCCGACTTGTGGGGGAATCATAGTCTCCATCATCCTTTCCTCACTATAACAATGCTCTAATAATGAAGATCATCACACTTCTATGGATTTACAACTCAAGAATTACAACTCAAAGCTAGAACAAGATATGACTCTATATGAATGCCTCCGACGGTGTACCGGGATATGCAATGAATCAAGAGCAACATGTATGAAAATTATGAAGGTGGCCTTGCCACAACTACAATGTCAACTACATGATCATGCAAAAAGCAATATGACAAAAGTAATGCGTGTCATATGAACGGAACGGTGGAAAGTTGCATGGCAATATATCTCGGAATGGCTATGAAAATGCCATAATAGGTAGGTATGGTGGCTGTTTTGAGGAAGGTATATGGTGGGTGTATGGTACCGGCGAAAGTTGCGCGGCACAAGAGAGGCTAGCAATGGTGGAAGGGTGAGGGTGCGTATAATCCATGGACTCAACATTAGTCAAAAGAACTCATATACTTGTTGCAAAAATCTACAAGTCATCAAAACAAAGTACTACGCGCATGCTCCTAGGGGGATAGATTGGTAGGAAAAAACCATCGCTCCTCCCCGACCACCACTCATAAGGAAGGCAATCAATAAATAAAATTGTGCTCCAACTTCATCACAAAGCAGTTCACCATACGTGCATGCTACGGGAATCACAAACCTCAACACAAGCATTTTTCATAATCACCTCAACTAGCACGACTTTAATATCAGTACCTCAATATCTCAAAACAATTATCAAGTATCAAATTGATCATAGCATCCAATTCACTTTCTATGATAGTTTTTATTATACCCAACTTGGATTCTCATCATTCTAGGACCAAATTTGTAACCATAGCAAATACCATGCTGTTCTAAAAGACTCTCAAAATAATATAAGTGAAGCATGAGAGACTAGCAATTTTTACAAAATATAACCACCGCCGTGCTCTAAAAGATATAAGTGATGCACTAGAGCAAATGACAAACTACTCCGAAAGATATAAGTGAAGATCCATGAGTAGTCGAATAATTGTGCAACTATGTGAAGACTCTCTAACATTAAGGAATTTCAGATCTTCGTACTCTATTCAAACATAAAGCAAAGCAAAACAAAATGACATTACAAGGATACCACAACTCATGTGAAGAAGCAAAAACTTAGGCTCAACCGATACTAACCGATAATTGTTGAAGAAGAAAGGTGGAATGCCTACGGGGCATCCCCAAGCTTGGATGCTTGAGACTTCTTGAAATATTATCTTGGGGTGCCTTGGGCATCCCCAAGCTTGAACTTTTGTGTCTCCTTAATTCCTCTCACATCATGGTTTCTCTTTTTATCAAAAGCTTCATCCACACCAAACTCAACAAGAACTCGTGAGATAGGTTAGTATAAACCAATGCAAAACCTTATCATTTTTCTACTGTAACAAATCACAAAATTATTATTAAACATTGCATACTAAATTCCTATGCATATTTAATACTCCTATCCTCAAGTAGAATCATTAAACAAGCAAACATATGCAAACAATGCAAACATAACAGCAATCTGTCAAAACAGTACAGTCTGTAGAGAATGCAAGATTCATCAAACTTCCCTAACTCCAAAAATGATGAGAAAAATACTACACTGTAGAAGATTTATCAGAGCTTATTTTGCAAAAGGTTTCAACATTATACATACTCTGGCTTTTCTAGGGAATTTTTGCAACAGCGGTAAACTTTCTGTTTTCAAATAGCAACATGTAAACTAGCAAAATAAGCATGGTAAAGGCTATCCTTGACAATTTTTATTGAAAATATAGATGCAAAACATTATTCTAAATAATATACTAACAAAATAAAATGACGCTCCAAGAAAAACACATATCATGTGGTGAATAAAAATATAGCTCCAAGTAAAGTTATCGATGAACAAAGACGAAAGAGGGGATGCCATCCGGGGCATCCCCAAGCTTAGGCTTTTAGCTATTCTTGAATATCTTGGGGTGCCATGGGCATACCCAAGCTTAGGCTCTTGCCACTCCTTATTCCATAGTCCATCGAATCTTTACCCAAAACTTGAAAACTCCACAACACAAAACTCAACAGAAAACCCGTAAGCTCCGTTAGTATAAGAAAATAAAACCACCACTTAGGTACTGTAATGAACTCATTCTAAATTCATATTGGTGTAATATCTATTGTACTCCAACTTATCTATGGTTCATACCCTTCGATACTACTCATAGATTCAACAAAATAAGCAAATAACACATAGTCTGTCAAAAACAGAACAGTCTGTAGTAATCTGTATCAAACGTATACTTCTGGAACTCCAAACATCCTACCAAATTAGGAAGTACTAATCAATTAGTATACCAATCCATAGCAAAAAGAATAAGATCAGAATCACGTTTATGTCAATTAGCAAAACTAATATACTGGGTGCAAAAGTTTCTGATTCTCAGCAGGATCAACACAACTATCACCGTAAGCTATTCCAAAGGTCTTACTTGGCACTTTATTGAAACAAAAGCTATAAAACATGATTATTACAGTAGCATAATCATGTGAACACACAAAAACAGTAATGGTAAATATTGGGTTGTCTCCCAACAAGCGCTTTTCTTTAATGCCTTTCTAGCTAGGCATGATGATGGCAATGATGCTCACATAAGAGATAAGAATTGAAATATAACGGGAGCATCATGAAGCATATGACTAGCACATTTAAGTCTAACCCACTTACTATGCATAGGGATTTTGTGAGCAAACAACTTATGGGAACAATAATCAACAAGCATAGGAAGGCAAAACAAGCATAACTTCAAAACTTGAAGCACATAGAGAGGAAACTTGACGTTATTGCAATTCCTACAAGCATATGTTCCTCCCTCATAATAATTTTAAGTAGCATCATGAATGAATTCAACAATATAACCAGCACCTAAAGCATTCTTTTCATGATCTACAAGCATAAAAAATTTACTACTCTCCACATAAGCAAATTTCTTCTCATGAATAGTAGTGGGAGCAAACTCAACAAAATAATTATCATGTGAGGCATAATCCAATTGAAAACTAAAATCATGATGACAAGTTTCATGGTTATCATTATTCTCAATAGCATAAAAGTCATCACAATAATCATCATAGATAGCAACTTTGTTCTCATAATCAATTGGAACCTCTTCCGAAATAGTGGATTCATCACTAAATAAAGTCATGACCTCTCCAAATCCACTTTCATAATTATCAGAATAATATTCAACATCCTCCAAAATAGTGGGATCATTACTTCCTAAAGTTGACACTCTTCCAAACCCACTTTCATCAGTATAATCATCATAAATAAGAGGCATGCTTTCATCATAATAAATTTGCTCATCAAAACTTGGGGGACAAAAAATATCATATTCATCAAACATAGCTTCCCCAAGCTTGTGGCTTTGCATATTATTAGCATCATGGATATTCAAAGAGTTCATACTAAAAACATTGCAACCATGCTCATCATTCAAAGATTTAGTATCAAACATTCTATAGATTTCTT
Source organism: Triticum aestivum (assembly GCF_018294505.1). Lineage (NCBI taxonomy): Eukaryota > Viridiplantae > Streptophyta > Magnoliopsida > Poales > Poaceae > Triticum > Triticum aestivum. The sequence continues at coordinate 378,354,104 of NC_057813.1, forward strand.
CTTCTAACACTTGAGCACAATTTTCCTTTTCATCAAACTCACGAAAGATATTAAAAAGATGAAGCGTATGAGGCAAACTTAACTCCTTTTTTTGTAGTTTTCTTTTATAAACTAAACTAGTGATAAACAAGAAACAAAAAGATTCGATTGCAAGATCTAAAGATATACCTTCAAGCACTCACCTCCCCGGCAACGGCGCCAGAAAAGAGCTTGATGTCTACTACACAACCTTCTTCTTGTAGACGTTGTTGGGCCTGCAAGTGCACAGGTTTGTAGGACAGTAGCAAGTTTCCCTCAAGTGGATGACCTAAGGTTTATCAATCCGTGGGAGGCGTAGGATGAAGATGGTCTCTCTCAAACAACCCTGCAACCAAATAACAAAGAGTCTCTTGTGTCCCCAACACACCCAATACAATGGTAAATTGTATAGGTGCACTAATTCGGCGAAGAGATGGTGATACAAGTGCAATATGGATGGTAGATATAGGTTTTTGTAATCTGAAAATATAAAAACAGCACGGTAACTAATGATAAAAGTGAGCGTAAACGGTATTGTAATGATAGGAAACAAGGCATAGGGTTCATACTTTCACTAGTGCAAGTTCTCTCAACAATAATAACATAGATAGATCATATGACAATCCCTCAACATGCAACAAAGAGTCACTCCAAAGCCAGTAATAGCGGAGAACAAACGAAGAGATTATGGTAGGGTACAAAACCACCTCAAAGTTATCCTTTCTGTTCTATCTATTCAAGAGTTCGTAGTAAAATAACATGAAGCTATTCTTTCCGCTCAATCTATCATAGAGTTCATACTAGAATAACACCTTAAGACACAAATCAACCAAAACCCTAATGTCACATAGATACTCCATTGTCACCTCAAGTATCCGTGGGCATGATTATACGATATGCATCACACAATCTCAGATTCATCCAACCAACACAAAGTACTTCAAAGAGTGCCCCAAAGTTTCTATCGGAGAGTCCAGACGAAAACGTGTGCCAACCCCTATGCATAGGTTCATGGGCGGAACCCGCAAGTTGGTCACCAAAACATACATCAAGTGGCACGTGATATCCCATTGTCACCACAGATAAGCACGGCAAGACATACATCAAGTGTTCTAAAATCCTTAAAGACTCAATCCGGTAAGATAACTTCAAGAGGGAAACTCAATTCATCACAAGAGAGTAGAGGGGGGAGAAACATCATAAGATCCAACTATAATAGCGAAGCTCGCGATACATCAAGATCGTGCCATAGAGAGAACACGAGAGAGAGAGAGATCAAACACTCAGCCCCGAGGGTGAACTACTCCCTCCTCGTCATGGGGAGCGCCAGGATGATGAAGATGGCCACCGGTGATGGTTTCCCCCTCCGGCAAGGTGCCGGAATAGGCTCCCGAGAGGTTTTTGGTGGCTACAGAGGCTTGCGGCGGTGAAACTCCCGATCTATCTTCTTATATGATGTTTTTACGGTACGTAGGCTTATATAGGTGAAAGAAGTCGGTCAGGGGAGCCTCAAGGGGCCCACGAGAGGGTAGGGCGCGCCTAGGGGGAGTGGGGGAGCCCCCTGTCTCGTGGCTTCCTCGACGCTTCCTTTACTTCAACTCCAAGTCTCCTGGATCATAATCTTTCCAAAAATCACGCTGCCGAAGGTTTCATTCCATTTGGACTCCGTTTGATATTCCTTTTCTTTGAAATACTGAAAGAGGCAATAAAACAGCAATATGGCCTAGGCCTCCGGTTAATAGGTTGTCCCAAAAATTATATAAAAATGTAAAATAAAGCCCATAAACATCCAAAAGGGGTAATATAATAGCATGGAACAATCAAAAATTGTAGATACATTGGAGACATATCAGGTCTCTTCTTTATTATATTTGCCTTTGCGATATATTTTTCTTTGCTTTTATTTTCCCGCTGGGCTGAGTGTTCGCCCACTTCTTTTTCTTTGCCTTTAGAGAGAAGTCCGTCAAACTGCAATCGTTAATTTATCAACCACTCACGACGACACCGAGATCTTCCAGATCTATTCAACCAAAAATACAAATATACCTTGTTGTAATTTATTTTATTTGGCGTTTGATCTATCAATATTTCAACTCTCTCACGTCTGTTTGCCTATTTATGGCATCGTTGCCCGAAAGGATTGACAACCCCTTTAACATGTTGGGTTGCGAGTATTTGTTATTTGTGTGCAGGTGTCGCTCACATAGTGTTACGTGATTCTCCTACTGGTTCGATAACCTTGGTCTCATCACTGAGGGAAATACCTACCGTTCTTGTGCTGCATCATCCCTTCCTCTTTGGGGAAATACCGATGTAGTTCAAGCCAACATCAGGAATCAGGAGATCTACGAGGAGAACCACCGCTTCGAGAGGGGTCGTCTGGAGTGGAAGAGGGCGTTCGAGGTGAGCGTCGCTGAAGCTGCAGCAGTGGCAGGCATCGTATTGCAGTTGTCCAGCTCGTCGGTAGGCTCCTCCTCCTCTGCCTCTTATTGAGCGCGCTCGGCAGAGGAGAGGCGGTCGAAAGTAGTACAAAGCCCCTCCGTAGTAGTAGTATTTAGGGGATATTTTGTTCAGTTCATCTGACTATAGATGTGGTGGAACTGTACAACGTGCTTAAAATTAGCTAGTATATATAGTTGAATTAGCTATTTTAGTATGTTGTTGGCAACAACAGGGGAAAAGTTTGGTCAGTTCAGCTGTCGAGTTGAATTGTTTGTATAAAGAATGGCTGCTTAATCTAAGAATGAAATATGTGCTTAATTACTTAATTTTGGTTGCAAAATTTAGATAGTGCTAGTGATTTTTAGCTGCATATTTTGACAAATCGCAGTGTTACAAGGATTGAAAAATGGCAATGTTACTAGATCAACAAATTTCAATCTTTCTAGTTTGACAAATGGCAACATACCCAATATGACAGATGCAAATCTTACCAAATTCTTTGTACGTGGTTGCACACGGGTCATCCGAAACAACCGTGTACGTTGAAGGGATGCACAAATCCTGCACTGTGAATTTTCCCTTGACTTAAGGGGGAAGACCATAGCTCTTACTTTGCATACAGGTGTTCTATCTAGAATGTTTGCGATAAGTGTTTTATATTTAAAAACCATTGACTTTTTTCAAAAGAAAATCGTTTGATAAGTCTGTACATTAAGAGAGAAAAACGCAAGTTCGTTCAAACCATATCTTTCATTCAGTCACACTACAAATTTATATTCATATGATCAAGAATTCGAGATACAGTATTAAACCCCCAAAAAATTATTTCCGGTGGCGGCGGAGGCGGCGTGCCGCGCCGTCGTTGTCGTCCTCCAGGACATCGTTGTTGAAGTCTTCAAGGCAGCACAAAATGTTCTTCACTTGTAAATCAAACATCGTGTCATCGCGCGATCGACGGGCGGGGAGCGGGAAGACGGCAACTGGCGGCGCTGAGAGGTAGCGGTTGACGGCGGCGTCCCATGCCGCTGAGGGGGCCGCACGCACAGGCACATACGTGGCGGGTGCAGCCAAATGCACGGGGACCGGCGCCGCGGTGGGTGGAGGTGTGTGCACGGGCACGGCGGGTGCAGCCAAACGCACGGGGACCGGTGGCACGGTGGGTGCAGGGGCGCGCACGGGCACGGGCGCTGGCATGTACACAAGCTCGCGCGGGTCCGCAGAGACCTCGCTGACGCCCGCGGCTTCCAGCTCTGTGATAGTGCTCGGCGACCAGCCCGTCAATGCTACAGGGATGGTCGCTGACGCGGGCGCGGGGATGGGAGCTGGGACGGGAGCGGGGGAAACTACCGCCACGGCCAGCTCATTCAGGGCCATGTCCATGAGGCCCCATTCCTCCTTATTTTCTATCTCCTCCGGCTCGGAGTCAACTTCACCAAACTTGAAGACTAGTGGCAGATGATCATTCTGCGCTATGGCGTTGGTGGAGGTCTGCGGGAGGGAGGGGAATGGGAGGCGAACAGTATGGTCGCCCATATTAAACAGCGGCTCGGGCGCCATTAATGGAGAGGAAGGTGGGCGGCCATGGATTTCAAAGGGCTCGCTTCCCAATGAGCCTAAGCAGTGTACAACTCGCGCGCTTCCCGGTGAGCCTATGCATTGGAGGACAGCTTGCATGCCTCTCAGTCAGCCTGCGCACCGCACTCCGCTCACATGCCTCCCGTTTAGTCAAGCAGTTGTCCACACAGCACCTGCTATAGCCATTAAAACTAAGACACGTGGCGTCGCGCGAATGGTTAACAGAACGCACACGATTTGAATTATACAAACGTTTGAGATATTAAAGTGGCAACTATTTTTTCATAATGCCTTTGTTGGTTGTTATTCGAGTGGACCTTCTCTCAAAATGGACACGAAAAATACCATAGCATGTCGGGTGCCATTCCATGATAGCATGCCAAGTTTCATGAATTTCAGACGAGTTTTGGATTTACTAGAATTTAAAAACAAAGTATCTCAACGTTTTGCCTGCAATCAGCAGTGCCCTGGTGTTTGAAATTCATTCCCATTTCTTGCATGGGACCTAAGCATGCACCCATGGACACAGATTTGATTTTTCAACCAATTTATATGCACTGGAGCATGTGCATCTAGTTCAAATTTGAATTATGCACATAAAATGCCTACAAAACCCAGTTAATGTATAAAAACTTCCAAATGAAACCCAAAAATCCCAAAATTTAACACAACACTCCTGTTGTTCTATGTTGACACTAGAAATTTTTTGAAAGCAATAAGAGGAAACGGATATCGTTTCGTCCCCAAAGGTGGCACGTTCCCTACCAAAACCATTAGGCTTGTTGTGAGAAGCTCTGGTTTGTGAGAAGCTTATGCCCAAACCTGCCCCAAATGGGACAACAAGTTTACCATGGCATGTTGATGTCGCTCCATGACAGCATGCAAGTTTCATGAATTTCAGACGAGTTTTGGATTTACTAGAATTTAAAAACCAAGTTTGCGACCGAGTGACGATGGCAGGGTGTTTGAAATTCATTCCCGTTTCTTGCATGGGACCTAAGCATGCACCCAAGCACACAGATTAGATTTTTCAACCAATTTATATGCACTGGAGCATGTGCATGTAGTTCAAATTTGAATTATGCACATAAAATGCCTAGAAAACTTAGTTAATGTATAAAAATATCCAAACGAACTCCGAAATATTCCATAATTTAGCATAACACTCCTGTTGTTCTATGTTGACACTAGAATTTTTTTGAAAGCAATAAGAGGCAACGGATATCGTTTCGTCCCCAAAGGTGGCACATTCCCTACCGAAACCATCACGCTTGTTGTGAGAAGCTCTGGTTTGTGAGAAGCTTATACCCAAACCTGCCCCAAATGGGATAAAAAATTTACCACGACATGTTGATGCCGCTCCATGATAGCATGCCAAGTCTCATGAATTTCTGACGAGTTTTGGATTTACTAGAATTTAAAAATAAAGTATCTCAACATTTTACCGGCAATCAAGAGTGCCCTGTTGTTTGAAATTCATTCTTGTTTCTTGCATGGGACCTAAGCATGCACCCAAGGACACATATTAGATTTTTCAACCAATTTATATGCATTGGAGCATGTGCATGTAGTTCAAATTTGAATTATGCACATAAAATGCCTAGAAAACCCAGTTAATGTATAAAAATGTCCAAACGAACCCCAAAAAATTCCATAATTTAACCCAACACTCCTGTTGTTCTATGTTGACACTAGAAATTTTTTGAAAGCAATAAGAGGCAACGGATATCGTTTCGTCCCCAAAGGTGGCACGTTCCATACCGAAACCATCAGGCTTGTTGTGAGAAGCTCTGGTTTGTGAGAAGATTATACCCAAACCTGCCCCAAATGGGACAAAAAATTTACCACGGCATGTTGATGCCGCTCCATGATAGCATGCCAGGTTTCATGAATTTCAGACGAGTTTTGGATTTACTAGAATTACAAAAGCAGGTACCTCAATGTTTGCTAGAGAGCCACGGTGCCGTGGTGTTCGAAATTCATCCCCATTTCTTGCATGGGAAATTAGCATAAACTCATGGACACATATATGATTTTACAACCCATGATGGTGCACCGGAGCATGTGCACGTAGTTTAATTTTGAATTGTGCACCTGAAATGGATAGAAAACCAATTTAATGTATAAAATGTCCAAACAAACCCTGAATCATTCCAATTTTGTTACGACACACATATAGTTGCATGTTCACTGCAAATAAAAGTTCTAGCAATTCAAACACTGTCCATTGCTGTTGTGACCCCATCATGTAATTCAAGTCAAGATGAAAAATCAAATAGATCCCACACAGTTTATTATCACCAACCGTGTGAGATGCAGTACAAAATATCCTGGAGCACCGTCGGTGTATAGTACGCCTACAGTTTATGCGAGAAGGTGCGCCCGCTATAGTCCACAGCTGACGTGTCAAGCACACTAGCTCGCTCCCCAAATATCATTTCACTGTTCAATCATCGCCGTTGAAAGATGGGGACGTGGACCCGTGTCGTGAGGGCAACTTCGGCGGCCCACTCCAGCGAGAGCGCAGCCGCAACCACCATGCGTGTGCTAGCAAGGTGCATGAACGCGGCCACAATCTGCGACCGGGCGAGCAGGGAAGCCCAAATGGCCGTTGTTGCTTTTCTGGTAGCGGCAGCAACATCTGCCTCGGGGATATCAACTGGCAAGAGCGGCACAACAGCTATCCGTTCCACTGCGGCGGCCTTAGCCCTGATGGAGGCCGCCAACGACCACGTCAAGGCCGCCCATGCCCAGCTTGTGGCGGTCACCGCACAAATTGAACGAAGCTTCTCCGACAACGGTCGACAACCCACGGTCGAAGAGTTGGCAATCACCGAGAGAGTTCAAGCAGTCGTCCATTCCTTCGCCGCATAACTTGCCACAACGGAGCCCGTCCAAGACCAAATCATGGCCACCCACGCCCAGCTTGTGGCGGCCTTTTCCAAAGAGATGGCGGACGCGGATGGCAAGATGATTGCCGAGTATGGTGCGATGGATGCCATGGAGCCCCTTCCCCAGGAGACCGTCGGGCGTGAGCTGGACATGGAGGCGGCGGTGGAGATCGATGAGCACCAGCCATAGTAGTACTCTTTGTTTTGTTAAATTAAGAGCTCCGGTCTTTAATTTGTTAGAGTAATGTTTAGGTCAGCTAGCTCTATTTAATTGCTGAACTTGCTCGATTAAGAAGTGTGGGTGTGCTGTAGTCTCCTTTGTGTACCCAAATTATGCAATGACATGGATGACCACTGTAACCAGGGGAATTCGAACGAAATTTTTTGACGTTCAAACTCATCACACACGGGTTAAGCTATCTAAATCGTTTGTGATGTTCACATATCGTGCATAGTTCTGAATAAAGGACCATGTCTGATGACACTTTACGCGCTAGTTTTTTCGCTGAACCGATTCCAAATTTTTGGCTTCCACGGAAATATCTACCTCCCCGCTCCCTCCCCCTTACCAAAAGCCACATTTCCCCTATTTCCGCCTTCCTTTCCAAGTTGAAACCTTCACTCCTTGCTTGCAGCGCCGCCTCCTCGCCGGCGACCCTCCTTCACCCTGCTCGGCCTCATCTATCCAGGCAGGTAATCCACACCCGACCCCCATCCTCCTCCTCCTTCCACATCCCACATGTCCCGACCGTCGGCACGACACATTCCACCCAAATCACTGACCCTTCCACCAAATAAGTGCCGCCCTAAGCCATGGTGCACGCAGTATAGCTAGGATCTCAAGGAGCATTTGGCAGCGGAGAAGCAAATCACGGCCGCACGCGCGGATGAGGTCGCGATGGCTGCCAGTCGTGCCAACCCCTAGATCTTGGAGGAGCACCTTGCCATTTGCTAGCTACACCAGTTAAGCATGCTCGGTTTACCCGTTACGTGTGCTGCTCCTGCACCTTAACAAATTCTAGTGCATTGTGCTATCTAATTTTAGAATGCAATCTGTTGCTCTAGTGTATATGTTCTATATGTCGTGCAGTGTGGTGCTCACTTATTAACTATTTGGTTAATTAGTTGTCGTCTTTAGTTCATTGTTTGGTTCAGTTTTGCAAATGTGATGTTCAATTATTCAGGCTGCAATTTTTTATTGTCTTCCATGTGAGAAATAAATCGAATTTATCTTTAAAAAATACATGAGAAATGAATACAATTGCTATATTTCCAAGTTGTCAAGCATGCTTGGTTTGGTTATACATTGTGCAATGTGGTGCTCAGTTAATGTTTGGTTCATTTGTTGTGGTGTTTAGTTAACAATTTGGTTCAATTCTGCAATGCGATATTCAATAGTTGTGGGTGCATTCTGTTATTGTATACCATGTGAGAAGTAAATCAAATTTGGCTATACTAAATACATGAGAATCAAATACAATTGCTATACTTCCAAGTTGTTAAGCATGTTTGGTTTGGTTAACTGTCTAATCTTCTATTAGGAGTATGTTATATTGTGCAAGTGATGCTCAGTTAACATTGGTTCCTTTGTTGTGGTGTTTAGTTAACTGTTTGGTTCAATTCTGCAATGCAATGTTCAATTGTTGTGGGTACATTCTGTTATTGTATACCATGTGAGGAATAAATTGAATTTGGCTATACTAAATACATGAGAAACAAATACAATTGCTATATTTCCAAGTTGTTAAGCATGCTTGGTTTGGTTAACTGTCTAAGCTTCTATTAGGAGTATGTTATATTGTGCAATGTGGTGCTCAGTTAATGTTTGGTTCATTTGTTGTGGTGTTTAGTTAACTACTTGGTTCAATTCTGCAATGCGATGTCCAATTGTCGTGGGTAGAACTTTGTATTGTTGTGCATGTGAGGAATAAATCGAATTTGGCTGCACTTAATACATGAGAAACATATACAAGTGTTATATTTCCTAGTTCTTAATCATGCTTGGTTTGGATAAATGAGTTTTCCATGTGGCTTGAATTAATCTGATGAATCTGCAATGTGCTTATTTTTCATCAACATATTTTACTAATAGCATGTGAACCCTTACTTAACCTGATGACTAACTACCTTATATGTGTTGCAGGCAAACAATGGGAAGCACTTAGGTTTACAATAGAGGTTAGCACGTGCATGGTCCGTTGTCTAATAGCACATTATTGTGCAATTGTAGGAATCGTTCTAATATTTAGGTTTTTAACAATTTGGTCTTGCACATGTAGGTCCTGTTGTTAGAGGTTTTGACCCACTGTTCGACCCTTTTTGCATATGGGGAAATGAGTTGTCCATGAATATCAATCAAGTCAAGAAGCTCAGAAAGATTGTTAAGATAAAGAAATTAGCTACAAAAAACAACAAGATCTTTGTCTGCACAATGAAGAAGACATCAATTAATTACAAGATGGTACTAACTGTTATACCTTGCCTTTTATTATTCCATTGCCCCATTTTCAATATAGAGAAGATATTTATGCACATCCTTGTTTTCAGGCCTTTCCAAAGCAGTTCACTGATGATTACCTCTCAAACCACCTCTATGGTCAGAAGGCGAGGAAGGTTTTCATACAACATCCACGGTTCAATATTAAAATGTTCCTGAAGAGGACGAATGATGGACGGTGAATCATCCACAGGCACTAGCCTAAAGTTGCAAAGACCTTCAACATGAATGAAGGCTCAATATTCGCCTTCCACTTCAGTAGTTTTCTAGATGAGATCCATCTTTCTATGTACCATCTATGATGCTAATTTCAAAAGATCTAGATGTTGCATGTGAAACTTGGCGCTGGTGCAGTTGTGTAATGGGTAGCTGAGTGCTGAAGCTATATCATGTTATACTCTGATGTATTTCAATTATGAAATCCTGCTTCCTTAATATGGAAATGAAATATATTATGTGCTTAATATGAATGTCAATTAGATTAATAAATAGATTATTAATAATAGTGTAATTGGTCTGCTAATGGTCAATTAGCAGGGACAATTAGCCTGCTAATTCGGTTTTTCTATTGCAAACGGTTATTCAGAAAACACCATGGGTGATGAACTCAGACTATACACACAATTTCTAGGAATAAACCGTGTTGAATTATTGAACAATCACACACGACATCTATTATATATAAAAAGTATTTGACGGGTTAACCAGAAAAAAGAGAATAATCTAAAAAATCTCACAAAAATTAGAAACATCAGATCATTGATTTATATACCTTATATTAGTTAACAAAGCATAGCTGTTAGATCTATGTAACATTAGTGGACCCTATACCTACAGATATACTGCCTAGATGTCACGTTCCCTCAAAAAAAATTGTCACATGGTGAGTTCTACTACTCATTCACGTAGGTTTTTTCCCCAACAATTCCATCGGTGGACTATATCCGTACAAATTGTACAACCTCGATTATACTTAGACCTCACGTGGTGGCATTATCTGTCCAACCATGTACGTTTTTCTTCTGCAATTCCATCTTATATATTTGTTCTTTGTAACTCAACCTCACACATGTCTGATATATAGATCTATAATTAGTGAAAGGGTTGATGTCCTATCTAGAACCAACGGGGCTACATTGGTTCTTTGGACTCTAGATTTTAGGAAATTCATGGCTTCATTGTACCATGTAGGTTTTATAACACAGATCGATTTGGCTAGAGGCAAAACACACGCCCACAGTCAACCATAATACATACGCATCTAGCCGGAAAATCCATTTTCGCACGTACGAGAAACTGCGCTAGCTTTCTCTCGATGGATTGGATCGATTCTCTTGGTGAAGTCGTCATATAAATTTGCTCTACGAACGTGTACAGCTAATGGATTTTTGTGAAAGAAAATACCCACCTTTGCCACTATAGAAAGAGATGTTTGTCGCTCGAGTGGTAATTAATTGGGCGGCGACCATGAGAGAGTCGGATCAAGAAATGAACGGTTGCCCTGCTCCTCATGAACTACCAAATAGTTTGTTGCGGGCATTGATATGTGATGTTCATGCTTCCAACCATGTGCGTCTCTCCCTCAAGCCCTATTTAATTGGCTAGCTGAGAAAGTCTAATAGAAAAAAAAAGATGAGCCTGCGCTAATCTCCGGACAATACTGACTTGTGGATCCATTTCAACCTGAAAAATGATGGACGCTGGTGCGTACGGTTGCAATCCCATGTGCTTCCATCTAAATGCATGCATGTATGCAAAGGTACCATGGACGGGAAAGTCGAGGGCGGAACTCAGCAAACACGTTGCCGAGTCCGGAGAATCTCAGTGAACTCGGCAATTCCAGTACTGAGTACTGAGTGTACAGAGTAATGGAAAACGTGTTTGATCTACGTACAAGGGCCTATAAGTATTAAAATATTCAAATTCATTAGTCGTCCGATCAGTATTATTATTTTTTGACAGTAAATCCATCTCTTATCCTGCATACACATTATCATAAATCTGTTAAATGCTCATTATATGTAGAGGTCAAAGAATCTGGATTATGTATAGCTTATGTCTGTACTGTGCAGTAAAAAAAGTTACAGAATGTTTCAGTCAATGCCTAAATAAATCAAGTAGAAATTGAATAAATGTTTGGTCGTGCAGTATAATAAACTATGTTTTTTCTGATAAAAATAAAATTACTAGAGTGTACATAAAATAAAAATATTCCAGTCGGATCATTATGAGAAAGATGTAGTGTTACGGTTTCTTTAATCCTAACGCATGGTTGTACGTTCCTTGCATGCCAGACCATACTGGCTTGTAGAATCGTCAGCCCATGCAAATAGATGGTCGATGGTACTACATGTATTTAAATGGTGGGCATGCGAGAAATCCTAATAGGCATAACAATTCAAATAGTATTGAACTACATCATACTTTCTTCTGTTATATATTGGTAAGCCTACGTGATAGCTTTACAAAATACCACTTAAATATTGTCAGTTCCATGTGTACACATCAGACATGTATGCAAAAATGAAGCAACTATGGAACTTTAGATTTACATGAACTATGCTTTTCCCAGAAAAAAGAGAATAATCTAAAAAATCCCACAAAAATTAGAAACATCTGATCATTGATTTATATACCTTATATTAGTTAATAAAGCATAGCCGTTAGATCTATGTAACATTAGTGGATCCTATTGTCGGTTCAATATCCGGCGTATCTCGTAGTAGGGGTCCTAAGCTAGGCGTCTTGGAGCGATGGTAACATGGACACGGATTTTACCCAGGTTCGGGCCCTCTTGATGGAGGTAAAACCCTACGTCCTGCTTTTGATTGTATTCATATGATTGTAGTACAGAGTGCATGTATCTACCACGAGATTGTAGTAATGAATATGAGATTGTCTATTGACTAGCCTGGCCTCGGTTTATATAACACACCGGAGGCCTAGGGTTTTGAAGAGTCATCGCCTTGGGCACCAAGTCTTGTGGAGTCTTCCTTGTATGCGGCAGGGGTTGTCCAAACTGGCCCATGAGTATACGGTCATGGGTGTCCTCGGCCCAATCCAACTGATCGGGAGACAACGTGGTGAGTACCCCCTAGTCCAGGACACCGTCAGTAGCCCCTTGAACCGGTCTTCAAGTTGGGGACGCTCCTCGATTCTTCCGAACTGTTCTTCACCTTCGGTCGTTGGTCTTGAAAACTGGTTCAACAAATATTCTCGTCTTTGATCTTGAGGATCACCGAGGTGACTCCGAAGAGTTTACACATCGGGTATCCGAGGAGCCCCTTTAAGTTTCCGGCCTTTATCAATGCCTTGTTATTTTTATGCCATACCTCGGGTTTGAAGTTGTTCCCGTGCGGCGATGTCCTCTTGTATCCGAGCTGCAACGCCAGACTACATTCGAGGTATCTTTTGCAACCGAGCACCAACGCTCGACTGCTTCCGAGCTCCAACGCCGGAATGTATCCGAGCTCCAACGCTGGACTGTATCCGGGCTCTAACGCCAGACTATGTCCGAGCTCCAACGCCGGACTGTATCCGAGGTGTCATAGATCACCTTCGTTCAGAAGGAGATTAGCCGAGCTTAATGCCGTAAATGCCCTTTACGGAGCCAGCCATTTGCGTCCGAGCTTTATGCTGGACTGCTTCCGAGGTGGTGCACCACCCCGACTGCGGGCTGATTTTTTGATTGGTGCAATTTATTCTCTGCAGAGATATATAGCCAGTAGCCCTCAAGGTGTGTGTATCGGTCTAAAACCCGAGGTGCACCTGAAGGATGACATAAGACCGCTGATTCCAGTAGCCCCTGAGACTCAGGTTGATTCGCAAAATCAGCCTGAGGATCAAGTCCTAGCTCGGTAGAATAATTCAGGACACAAAAAGCAGCGTGCTTAGTCCTCGAGATTCAGTTTGGGTGCGGCCGACCAACCTGAGGATCATAATCTCCTCGGAAACTATATTGCACTTAAAATTTTCTGCATTGAATAGGCAATGCAGTAGCCCCCGAGACACTGATCGGGTGGCAATACCAGATTAAGGGATCGATGTGCCTCTTTAATATTTATAAATAATGATAAGCCCGAAGTCCAGTAGCTCCCGAGCCTTGATGCGGACATGGGTGGCCGAATTGAGGATCGATATCTAGAGTAAAATCACAAATTATGCACCTCCGGCCCCGGTTAGTGTTCGGCGATAGCCGAGGTCAAGCCGTAAACACTTCGGACAATGTTATGAATGACCCATCATTTAATACAGTCATCAGACCGCTTATCAGTTTACGCTTATTGTGATAGTCAGTTTTTGGCTTTCTCCACTGAGGTGCTTAACCATGCGAGCTACAAGCACGATCGCAGTGGTTCTCCCTTTGCACACCTAGCCGAACAAAGCGGAACATAGGAGGCAAGCACAGGAGCCGGGCAACCCAACTATTGACCGAAGACACAATTTGAAACTGATGCATATATAGCAAGATCCGAGATTTTTTGCTGAAACCCTAAAGGTGTTTGGCGTTGCACTGCGAGACTTATGCGGAAAACACACAAATAGTTAAAAAGTGCCATAGGATTGGAAAACCAAAAAAAGTCAGTAAAAACTCGATGTCCGAACTAGATCAACTGTTCGGTGCTAATCAGAAAATTGGTCTTAGAAAAAATTATGCTTCTGTCATGCTTTAACATGACACATCCTATCTCAAGACTTCAAGCGGGTCAGCCTACGACTTCAACCTCCTATCCGAAGGTGGAGTGCTTCTCGTTAGGTCAGTTTAGCAAACTTTAGCGGCTTTGAGAGAGAAATTAGGCTCCCCGGCTATTGACCACACACTCGCGTCGAAAAATGGAGTGATAGAAAAAAGACTTTGCGACGACTAAGAAGAAGAACACTTATTATAAAACAGCTCACACAAATCTAAGAGCCCCCAAGTGACTTGGGTAAAAGAATTTTATGTATAATGATTGTATGTACCAAAGTACTTGTATCATATCTGTGTTCACCTGAACTTTAAACGCGTCTTAACCGACCGTCGGCTTCTCCCTCTTCGGCCAAGGGCCGAAAAGTGTTATGTACTCCACCTGTCGAGAATATCGACGGTGTTTCCGATAACCAGGCAATCAGGCCATAAGGCTGTAACAGACAAAGCGCACTTAGGGAACTTATGCTATATTACTAACAAAGTGTAAGAAGCATCTTCGAATAAAATAGTACCCCCACCGATACCTTTCTTCGGTTGCTCATTGCTGCTATGAGACTTGTGCAATACATTTTTTGTACTCATGAGTTCCGTTGTGTGCCAACCATAATTGAAAACAATAAGAGCGATAGCTTTCGGCTTCACCCAATCTGAGGTCAGAGCTCGGAGGACCCGGTCGTGACAATCGCAGAAGTGCTCCCTTTACTCCCTAGCCGAACAATCGGGAACATAGGGGTAAACACAGGAGCAAGGCAACCCAGCTTGCAAATTGCTTAAGTCAACATGGTGCATATTGTGGTGTAATACACGAACAAGGAACGAAGCCGTACAAGTATAATCATTTGCAAGAGGAAAGGCTTCAGAAAGGAAGCCCCCAAGTAAACGGGGTATTTGAATTTGTGGGTCGCAAACAAAGTTTCGACAAGAAAGTTTTTCACAAGCAACTTTTTGCCAAAAAAAGAATAATGCTTGGTCGAACCGAACAAAATTTAAAACTGAAAGTTTTTGAGCATGAAAGCGACTTAGCTAGTTAATGTGCTCGGTGTTGATGACGCGATTCGGACTTGTGGCAGGACGAAGACGCCCATTGATCTGTGACAGATCCAATAAGGTTCGCAGTCCTCGGCATGGCCGGGGTCCCAGCCCCCAAGCCCGAGGTGTCCGAGAAGATAGCCATGTTTGAGCGGCGCGGAGGAGCTCTCTTAACAATGAACGACACCTCTCAAAACAAGTTTGCACAACGTTCAGACCTCAAAAAAATAGAGAATAGTTAGTAGCATACGTATCCGAAGACAAACTGCTTATAAAAATAGTCTATTTCCTCAAGGCTTATACTTAAATAAGGAAGAAAGAGGGAGAAAAAAGTTGAATCTCCCTAGTAATCTCCTAGTGCACATAGCAATTCTAGAGAGAAAATTAGGCTTTGGATAGTCTGTCCGTGTGAAGTTGCAGCCACAGGCTCTAAGTAAGTGCGCTAGGTCAGACCAAGTAGACCTAAAATGCCATATACATGTGCTGTCCCAAAATATGGCTGCAAAAAATAATGCGGTAGAAACCAACAAAAAACATTTTACGTAAAATAAATTTACGTTGTAAATGGACAGCTAGGAAAAATAAAACCTGGCATTGTTCCGCGTGGTTGCGATGGACAGAGCAGCGGACTTTTACGCATCATGCTGCAGTTAGTTCGATGTAGGATCGATTGTCTCTTGCACAGCAGCCAGATCAATTGAGCCGGTTTGATCTCCAGGAGGGTTTTGCACCAACAATTGATGAAGAACAAAAAAGGTCAAACATTAGATTCCTTCACGTGAACTAGTAAAGTAAAGCCAAGATGCACTAATCAATTATTGAAGACCGTGCTGCGCTTTAGACTAACGGTATTAATACATGGGCTCAATTAGCTTTCCTGACGCTTCACATGGTAGAGGAACTAGCCCACCGGCGGTTCGCTGTTTCCAGACATATGTTGACGCAGGGCATCTACTCGAGCTACGTGCCATAATTCTCATGAGTAGTTCCACTGGTCACCAGCCGAGTTGCTCCACGATCCCTTGGATCAAATCGACCTGGGAATTTTCTTCGGTTTGCTGCTGCGGCCGTTCATGTCAGCGCTTACGAACAGCTCGCATCAGGGGCCGTCAAAGCGGCAGCCGCCATCCGAGTTCTTTCGAAGCTCGGTCACCAAAAATTCTACAAACAAAACAGAGAAAAGACATGCGAGTCGACATCGCTAATCTTCAAGGAACCTAATTCATATGGAACCAATCTAATTGAAAAAATATCACCTGATCGTCCACCGATCCGCGGCGATCGCCTAGCAGGCTCTCAAAGAAAGCACCAATGTCGGTTCAATATCCGGCGTATCTCGTAGTAGGGGTCCTAAGCTAGGCGTCTTGGAGCGATGGTAACATGGACACAGATTTTACCCAAGTTCGGTCCCTCTTGATGGAGGTAAAACCCTACGTCCTGCTTTTGACTGTATTCATATGGGTGTAGTACAGAGTACATGTATCTACCAGGAGATTGTAGTAATGAATATGAGATTGTCTATTGACTAGCATGGCCTCGGTATATAAAACATACCGGAGGCCTAGGGTTTTGGAAAGTCGTCGCCTTGGGCACCAAGTCTTGTGGAGTCTTCCTTATATGCGGCAGGGGTTGTCCGAACTGGCCCATGAGTATACGGTCATGGGGGTCCTCGGCCCAATCCAACTGATTGGGAGACGACGTGGTGAGTACCCCCTAGTCTAGGACACCGTCACCTATACCTACAGATACACTGCCTAGATGTCACGTTCCTTCAAAGAAATTGTCACATAGTGAGTTCAACTACTCATTCACGTAAGTTTTTTCCCCAACAATTCCATCGGTGGACTATATCCATACAAGCTGTACAGCCTCGATTATATATATAAAAAAACAATACAACTTAGACCTCACGTGGTGGCATTATCTGTCCAACCATGTACGTTTTTATTCTGCAATTCCATCTTATATATTTGCTATTTGTAACTCAACCTCACACATGTCTGATATATAGATCTATAATTAGTGAAAGGGTTGATGTCCTATCTAGAACCAACGGGGCTACATTGGTTCTTTGGACTCTAGATCTTAGGAAATTCATGGCTTCATTACATCATGTACGTTTTATAACACAGATCGATTTGGCTAGAGGTAAAACACACACCCATAGTCAACCATAATACATACGCATCTAGCCGAAAAATCCCTTTTCGCACGTACGAGAAACTGTGCTAGCTTGCTCTAGATGGATTGGATCGATTCTCTTGGTGAAGTCATCATATAAACTTGCTCTACGAACGTGTACAGCTAATGGATTTTTGTGAAAGAAAATTACCCACCTTTGCCACTATAGAAAGAGATGTTTGTCGCTCGAGTGGTAATTAATTAGGCGGCGGCCATGAGAGAGTCGGATCAAGAAATGAACGGTTTCCCCACTCCTCATGAACTACCAAATAGTTTGTTGCCGGCGTTGATATGTGTTGTTCATGCTTCCAACCATGTGCGTCTCTCCCTAAAGCCCTAATTAATTGGCTAGCCAGGAAAGTCTAATAGAAAAAAAGATGAGCCTGCCCTAATCTCCGGACAATACTGACTTGTGGATCCATTTCAACCTGAAAAATGATGGACGTTGGTGAGTACGGCTGCAATCCCATGAGCTTCCATCCAAATGCATGCATGCATGCAAAGGTACCATGGCCGGGAAAGTCTGAGGGCGGAACTCGGCAAGCACGTTGCCGAGTTACTTTTTCACTTTGTCGAGTTTGGCGAATCTCAGTGAACTCGGCAATTCCAGTACTGAGTACCGAGTGTACTGAGTAATGGAAAACGTGTTCTATCTACGTACAAGGGCCTATAAGTATTAAAATCTTCAAATTCATTAGTCGTCCGATCAGTATTATTAGTTTTTGACAGTGAATCTATCTCTTATCCTGCATACACATTATCATAAATCTGTTAAATGCTCATTATATGTAGAGGTGAAAGAATCTGGATTATGTACAACTTCTGTGTGTACTGTGCAGTAAAAAAGAGTTGCAGAATGTTTCAGTCAATGCCTAAATAAATCAAGTAGAAACTGAATAAATGTTTGGTCGTGCAGTATAATAAACTATGTTTTTTCTGATAAAAATAAAATTACTAGAGTGTACATAAAATAAAAATATTCCAGTCGGATCATTATGAGAAAGATGTAGTGTTACGGTTTCCTTAATCCTAATGCATGGTTGTACGTTCCTTGCACGCCAGACCATACTGGCTTGTAGAATCGTTAGCCCATGCAAATAGATGGTCGATGGTACTACATGTATTTAAATGGTGGGCATGCGAAAAATCCTAATAGGCATAACAATTCAAATAATATTGAACTACATCATACTTTCTTCTGTTATATAGTGGTAAGCCTACGTAATAGCTTTACCAAGTACCACTTAAATATTGTCAGTTCCATGTGTACACATCAGACATATATGCAAAAATGAAGCAACTATGGAACTTTAGGTTTACATGAAGTATGCTTTTAGAAAATCGCCACGCTGAGTATTGCATATCTTTGACTTCATACATCTGTACATACACACGAGATATTAGGTGTAAACTTAAGATCAAAGGAACAAGCTTCACAATTTTTATTATGGCAACATATTGGTTGTGCATACTATTATTAATACATGTGATTAAAATTATTTCTCCAGGCAACCATTGGTTTAGATGAGTTGGTGGAATTAATGTTCAGACAACCAAGGATGTTGCCATAAGTCGGAATGTTGGTGGTCTTTGTATAATATTAGATTAGTGCATAGAATGGTCAAAATGCAGTACACCCACTGTTCATGTCAAGATACATTGGCCATTTGGGAACAATTGTTTAAAACTGAAATAAATATGAAAAATGTACATGGAATTAATGTCCAGACAGGCAAGGATATGTTGGCATAAATCGGATTGCTGGTGGTGTGTATATACTATTAGATTAGTGCATAGAATGGTAAAAATCCAGTTCACCTATTGTTCACAATCTGTTTTTTATGTATAAAACTTTAGTATTTGTTAGAAATTTATATCATAATTAATTACATGTCTTATACCATCAGTTTTAAGTCGTGTTATAAAATTAAAGATGACACAAGTAAAAAAGGAAGGGAAAACAAACATCATTAAGGTTCATTTAAAAAAAGTCAATAGGCACATGCATACTTAAAAATAAATTACTAGATATTGCCCATCATGTACATCCTATGATACTTAAATTTTTATAAGCTTACAAACCTATGATACATGATCATTATTTGAGATACATGTACTCAGGATCTTTACCTAGAATTAGTTGATTGCAAACGATGCTTAACTATCAAAAAGATGATCGTTCGTTTATTGTACTCAGGATCCTAGGTACAGATCATGACCATTATTCGAAACCCAATATATAGATACATATAACACTAATGACCTGCGATATGAGTGTTTGTATATCAATCTAATGCCACATAAAAATTGCAGGCTAACTCTCATAGATTATGTTTGCTGTAAGAACATGGACAAGTGGAAATATGATAGCTAAAATTCAAACAATCCTTTGCCAAAAAATTAAAATTAAATATGTTTCATGTATATGTGATATTTTGTTAAGTGTAATATTAGCAGTGCTAATAGGACCGTATTATTTCGTCTTAGATAAAGTGATATCCACAAGCCCAAAATTTAACAAACACTTTGCATTTTGAACGTAAGATTTGACACTTTCAACTAAAGAGATGCCCTCGCATTTGCGAGGGCCACTTTGCTAGTTCTCTTCAAAACTGTTTGCGTTAGGCCACCTTGCGCAAACATTTTCCGCATGAAAACTGTGTGTGATGGACAACCTTTGCCACACAGTTTCTTCTACGCACTGTGTGTGATGCATTCAATAACGTAAACGATAAAATTGTTAATATCGTGTGCAATGGCAATGCTATCACAAATGATTTAAAGGGGAAAATTGTGTGTGATGTATGTACCTGTGAATGGAAATGTTTTCCTTGGAGCGACTATGTAGGATGTATATATGAACATAAACGTTTAGGGGGGACTGACTGTGTGGAATGTACTACGACCGGAAATGATTTCGCATGTATAATTGTATTTTTTGAGCACTATTGTACGTATAACCGTGTTTGGTTGCTCGCCATCACACATGACCTCATTTTGCCGAGCATGTGTGCCAGGAGGGCATATCCTCGACCGTTTCTGGGTCGTGTGGGAAGGACCCCCCTATCGCCCATGCTCACTTGGCGACGGTTCCAAATACCATCGCGGAAAGGGGTTAAAAACCGTTTGTATAACACCTCGTTGTACCAGTGTATATTTACTCTTAGATAAATGTAGAATTAACACAATGGTTATGAAGTTTTGGATTACTCATGTAAGTACCTGTTATCATGTACTTCCTCTGTCTCGAATTAATTGTTGATCAATTGGATGTATTTAGAACTTAATAGTGCTAGATACATCCATTTGAGCGATAACTAATAACGGGCGGTGGTGGTATTACTGTACTTGCATTGCGAGATAGTTGATTGTCTAGCATTATTCTGCATCTTATCTGCCCTGCCTTCCACTTTCTCCAAATTATCAGATCTACATTTACTGTTACCAAAATGTTGAATAAAGCCAATTCCACTGCACACGTTGATGTCTGCATTCCTCTTGTAAGTACCTTTGGCCTTGTAACGTTGTACTTAATTAATTGCTATTTGATTATGTATCATCACTCTGCACCTGAGCTTCATTATCCTCTATTTCTTCCAATATTATTTGATCTATATTTACTCTTTGCAAAATGTAGAATACTGGCAACGCTTATAAAGAAGTTTCTTTGGGGAATTTATTGAATTATCCTTCCATCGACATGGAGAAGGGCTTTGTCCAGCCCGTGTTAGCATGTAATGTAAGTTAAGCCTTCTCAAGCCTTCAAACTTTGTTCTAGTATAGATTTGGATAGGCATCATTTCCTCCAATGTTGTTTACTTTGGTGTTTATATCTGATTGGATGTTTGCAACAACTACCAGTTTTAAATTGTTGTTGTAAAAACATGTTCCTTATGTAGAACAGCTCTATTTATTTGCTTATATAATTGTGAAACCTGTTACATGTCTCCTTGTTTCTCTTTCAGAGTCGTATCTCTCAAGACAGGCAGAACTTTAGGGAAGATAGTAAGCCAAACCATCTTGATGAGAGCGAGATAACCCCAAGATCCTGTCTTGATAAAGACAATGAGTTGAAAAGCTACTCACCGGCAGCTGTGAGACAACCTCTATGCAGTCGCTGCCTCAATCAGTTCGACTTCTTCAGTATCAACTTAAAGCGGAAAGGCTTGCTTTAGCTCAGCTCCAACCTAATGTGAATGATGCAATGAAGATTTTAGAAGACTGCCTTGTGGGCTTTGATGTTATATAGCTAGGGATAGAGCATCTATCATTGACACAACTGAGGTCTCATCAGCTTGTCCGGCTGCTTGCGGTGCCCGTCCCGGCCAGGCCTAATGCCTTCTGAAGTGCTCTCAATTTTGTATATTCTTTTGTCGGTGCGTTTATATGCACTGGTGGCAACCTTTGATGCCCAGTGTATGTAATCCGCAGTCACATTGCGCTTTATTATCACTCGTGGCGAACTTTGATTCCCAGTGGAAGTAATGTGCCATAATTTCTTTATTCTATAGTCTAGATTTATTCTTTGTCGGTATGCTGTAATTTAGGCCGAAAGGTTCATTGGATCTCAATGTTGTCGGTCTTCAGGCCGGCCCGTTACTCATATGGGCCAAAACGTGGGCCTATAATCATCTTGGGCCATTAGCAGCTCTAAACATATAGTAGTTTTCCGCCTTTAACAGGCCGAGTAAAGTTCTGGCCAGCTGGGCCAGCGAATACCATGGGCTTTTAACAGGCTAAAAACTAGATTGGGCTAGCGTTGAGCCAAAAAATTCACGGGCCAATACAGGACGAAACTTCCTAAGGCCCATGTTTGGCCCAAATAGGACGAGCCGTTAACATGCCAAAATATATCTGGGCCCTGTTTGGCCCAATAAAAGTATGGGCTTTAAGCAGGCCGGTATCAACGCGGGCCGTAGGCGCAACAGTGTCATGGTCCATTATCAAATGGGTTGTAAGCAGGCCGAATTCAATGCGGGTTGTAATTAGGCCCAACTATTACACGGGCCATTAACAGGCCGATAGGCGAGCTGGGCTCAAATTTATCCACGAAGACTATGTGCCGTTAAGAGGCCTAAAGTTACTTCAGACAAGAAATAGCCCAGTTTCTGCATGGGCCGTTAAATGGCCTAAAGTTAAACCGAGCCGACAACATCCCAGATGCACCACGGGCCGCTAACAGGTCGAAACTATTATCGAGCCGAACTGGTAAATGGGTATTTAACGGGCTGAAATACAAACCTGGCTTAGAATGTGCCCAAAAGAACAGTGGCCTTTAACGGGCCTGATCCGATATGGGCCGTAATTTGGCCCAAAACACGAGAACTGGCCTGATCTGATATGGGCCTCAATTTGACCCAAAACATGGCAGGCTGTTAACAGGCCAGCCCACTAGTGTCTGAAAAAATATGGTGGGCCTTTAGCTAGGCTTGCCTCTTTACCTTAAATGAGCCACTGTTGGGCTATGCCACATGTCGACATATCATAGGCGTCTTCCGTCCATTGTAGGGATGACATCTGTCCCAACGATGAGCTGACATGTGCATTATCCGACGAATGAGAATTTTACACGTGGAAAATCCCCAATGGTCGGGGTTGTTAATGGGTTATCCGATCCAAACTGGAACCTGATAGCTTAACGGCGACCCGTTACGGTGGATGCCACGTGTCGGTCACCCTTGACGAAAGGACTTCTATGACGCACGATTTATCGTCATGGAAGTGGAAACTGATAACCCACAAGTATAGGGGATCAATTGTAGCCTCTTTCGATAAGTAAGAGTGTCGAACCCAATGAGGAGCTAAAGGTAGAACAAATATTTCCTCAAGTTCTATCGACCACCAATACAACTCTACGCACGCTTAGCATTCGCTTTACCTAGAACAAGTATGAAACTAAAAAAAATTTGTAGGTGTTGTTGGATAGGTTTGCAAGATAATAAAGAGCACGTAAATATAAACTAGGGGCTGTTTAGATAAAGAAGCAATAAAGTAAATATAGTGAGTGTGTAAAAGTGGTGGTAGGAGTTGTGAAATTGCCCCTAAGCAATTGACTACTTTACTAGACCGATAGCAAGTTTTATGTGGGAGAGGCATAAGCAAACATACTTTCTCTTCTTGGATCATATGCACTTATGATTGGAACTCTAGCAAGCATCCGCAACTACTAAAGATCATTATGGTAAAACCCAACCATAGCATTAAAGCATCAAGTCACCTTTATCCCATATGCCACAACCCCCTTACTTGGGTTTATGCTTCTGTCACCCAAGCAACCCACTATAAGTGAATCATGAATGTATTGCAACACCCTACAGCGGGAATCCCTCATGCTTGCGCGACACTGAGGGCACAAAAGGACAGCAACACAACCACAAGCAAATTAAACCAATCATAGCAATTCATCAATCACCGATAGGACAACGAAAATCTACTCATACATCATAGGATGGCAACACATCATTGGATAATAATATGAAGCATAAAGAACCATGTTCAAGTAGAGGGTACAGCGGGTTGCGGGACAGTGGACCGCTGAATATAGATGGGGGAAGGTGATGGAGATGTTAGTGAAGATGATGGAGGTGTTGGTGTAGATCGCGGTGATGATGATGGCCCCCGGCGGTGTTCCGGCGCCACCGTAAGCGAGGGGGAGAGAGCCCCCCTTCTTCTTATTCTTCCTTGACCTTCTCCCTAGATGGGAGAAGGGTTTCCCCTCCGGTCCATGGTCTCCATGGCGTGGGAGGGGCGAGAGCCCCTCCGATATTGGATCTATCTGTCTGTCTCTCTCTGTTTCTGCGTTCTTTCTTCTACCCTTTCACCGTTTCTTATATATCCGAAGATCCGTAACTCCGATTGGATTGAAACCTTCGCCAAGATTTTTCTCCAAAAATTAGCTTTCTTGCGGCCAAAGAAGAGCAGCAACCGCCTTACAGGGTGCCCACGAGGGTTAGGGGCGCGTCCCCTGCCTCGTGGCCCCCTCGGGCACTGTCTCGCATTGATTCTTCTTCCAAAAAATCATAAATATTCCAAAAAAAATTCTCCATTCATTTTTATCCCGTTTGGACTCTGTTTGATATGGGGTTTCTGCGAAACATAAAACATGCAACAAACAGGAACTGGCACTGGGCACTGGATCAATATGTTAGTCCCAAAAATAGTATAAAAAGTTGCCAAAAGTATATGAAAGTTGAATAATATTGGCATGGAACAATCAAAAATTATAGATACGACGGAGACGTATCAGCATCCCCAAGCTTAGTTCCTGCTCATCCTCGAGTAGGTAAATGATAAAAAAGATAATTTTTGATGTAGAATGCTACCTAGCATAATCTTGATCATGTAATCTAATCATGGCATGAATATTAAGACACGAGTGATTCAAGGCAATAGTCTAGCATTTGAGATAAAAACAATAATACTTCGGGAATCCCAACAAACAATCATGTCTTTCAAAATACCAATGCTAAAGAACGCTATCCCTACAAAATCATATAGTCTTGTATGCTCCCTTTTCTTAACACAAGGTACCCCTCATGCTCATACAGGTGTCAGCCAAGCAATTGGTTCATACTTTTTAACGCGCTTCAGCCTTTTCAACCCTCACGCAATACATGAGCACACGCCATGGATATAGCACTACAGGTGGAATAGAGTATGATGGTGGAGGTTGTGTGGAGAAGACAAAAAGGGAGAAAGTCTCGCATCGATGCGGCTAATCAACGGGCTATGGAGATGCCCATCAATTGATGTCAATGCGAGGAGTAGGGATTGCCATGCAACGGATGCACTAAGAGCTATAAGTGTATGAAAGCTCAAACTGAAACTAAGTGGGTGTGCATCCAACTTGCTTGCTCATGAAGACCTCGGGCATTTGAGGAAGCCCATCATCGGAATATACAAGCCAAGATCTATAATGAAAATTCCGACTAGTATATGAAAGTGATAACTCAAGAGACTCTCTATATAAAGAACATGGTGCTATTGAAGCACAAGTGTGGTAAAAGGATAGTAACATTGCCCCTTCTCTCTTTTTCTCCCATTTTTTTATTCTCACTTTTTTCTTTTTTTAATATTTTGGTGGGCTTCTTTGGCCTCTTTTTTTATTTGGGCTTCTTTGGCCTCTTTTATTTTTCATAAAGTTCGGAGTCTCATCCCGACTTGTGGTGGAATCATAGTCTCCATTATCCTTTCCTCAATGGGGCAATGCTCTAATAAAGATGATCATCACACTTTTATTTACTTACAACTCAATGTTGCAACTCGATACTAGAACAAAGATATGACTCTATATGAATGCTTCGGGCGGTGTACCGGGATGTGCAATGATCTAGCATAGCAAAGATATCAAAAAACGGACAAGCCATGAAAACATCATGATAGCTATCTTACGATCATGCAAAGCAATATGACAATGAATGCTCAAGTCATGTATATGATGATGATGGAAGTTGCATGGCAATATATCTCGGAATGGCTATGGAAATGCCATGATAGGTAGGTATGGTGGCTGTTTTGAGGAAGATATAAGGAGGCTTATGTGTGATAGAGTGTATCGTATCACGGGGTTTGGATGCACCGGCGAAGTTTGCACCAACTCTCGAGGTGAGAAAGGGCAATGCATGGTACCGAAGAGGCTAACAATGATGGAAGGATGAGAGTGCGTATAATCCATGGACTCACATTAGTCATAAAGAACTCATATGCTTATTGCAAAAGTTTATTAGCCCTTGAAGCAAAGTACTACTACGCATGCTCCTAGGGGGAGGTTGGTAGGAGTTAACCATCGCGCGCCCACGACCTTCATGCAAAGATAAACAATCAAAATACAATGCGCGCCAACTTTGTTACATAGTTAGTAGACCATACATGCATGTTACGAGAATCACAAACCTTAACACCAATATCCTTTCTAAACACAACCATTTACTAGAACCTCCCACATATTATCATCTCTATATCGCAAAACTATTGCAAGGAATTAAACATATCATATTTAGTGATCTACAAGTTTTATGTAGGATTTTATGACTAACCATGTGAATGACCAATTCCTGTCATCTCTCTAAATTGATATAAGTGAAGCAAGAGAGTTTAATTCTTTCTACAAAAGATATGCCCATGCTCTAACAAATATAAGTGAAGCAAAAGAGCATTCTACAAATGGCGGTTTTCTATGTGAAGAGAAACAGGCAATCCAAACTTCAAATGATATAAGTGAAGCACATGAAGCATTCTATAAAGCCATACTCAAAAGATTTAAGTGAAGTGAAATGAGCATTCTATAAATCAACCATGGACTATCTCATACAAGCATGGTGCATAAAAGAAAAGTGAAAACTAAATGCAAAAGACGCTCCAAGATTTGCACGTATCGCATGAACGAAACGAATCCGAAAACATACCGATACTTGTTGAAGAAAGAGGGGATGCATTCCGGGGCATCCCCAAGCTTAGATGCTTGAGTCTCCTTGAATATTTACTTGGGGTGCCTTGGGCATACCCAAGCTTGAGCTCTTGCCTCTCCTCCTTTTCCTCATATCGAGACCTGCTCGATCAAACACTTCATCCACACAAAACTTCAACAGAAAACTCGGTAAGATCCGTTAGTATAATAAATCAAATCACTACTCTAAGTACTGTTGCAAACCAATTCATATTTTGTTTTTGCATTGTGTCTACTGTAATATAACTTCTCCATGGCTTAATCCACTGATATAAATTGATAGTTTCATCAAAACAAGCAAACTGTGCATCAAAAACAGAATCTGTCAAAAACAGAACAATCTGTAGCAATCTGAACATTCACCATACTTATGTTACCCCACAAATTATGCCAAAATTATGAAAAATAAAAAATTTGTATAGAAAGACAGTGCAAAATCAGAATCGTTTGACTTTCCAGTAAAAATGTAAAATTGCGCACTACAGACAAAGTTTCTGTCCTGCACCGCACAAACCAACAAGCATTGTAAACATCCTAAAGGCAAACCTTGGCACATTATTTTTATAACACAATGGAATTTACAAGGGGGTAATTATTTTTGATGAAAAGTTTCTGTAATCAAGATTCACAAAGTTTCCGTGAGCATGAACAAAGTTCAAGGAGCTCCCCCACTTCAATAATGCTTGTCTTTCTCACTTTCACTTTCCTTTTTGAAAAAGTTTTGGGTTCCCCTCTTTATTTTTTTGTTTTTAGACTATATGAAAGCACACAACAGAAATAAATGACTCTCTAAAACTTCCGGGTTGTCTCCCTGGCAGCGCTTTCTGTAAAGCCATTAAGCTAGGCATATAGTGCTCAAGTAATGGATCCACCCGGATCCCAAGGTATATCAAAGCCAATTTTAATTAACAATGATTTGTAATTTAGTAGTGAGCACAAAGTAACATATATCAAGAAACAATGAAGTCTAACTCTATTTCTATGCATCGGCATGTCATAAAAGAACAATTCATGCACACATAGTAAAGGCCAATGCATAGTTTAAGCAGTTTCTTGCAATTTTATCATATTGGAAACATAGAGAGGTGGATATATAGTTCCTCTCTCATAATAGTTGAAAGTAGGAGCAGCAAGAACATGCTTATTTTATCTATCAAAATTATCATGTGCAACGGTAAAAGGCAACCCATCAATATAATCCTTAATAAGCACAAACTTCTCCGATATAGTGTAGTTTGGAGAATTCAAAAAGATAATAGGACTATCATGCGTGGGTGCAATAGCAACAATTTCATGTTTAACATAAGGAACTATAGCAAGTTCATCTCCATAAGCATAATTCATATTGGCATCTTGGCCACAAGCATAGCAAGCATCATCAAAAAAGGGTATTTCAAGAGAATCAACTGGATCATATCAATCATCCTTCGGTAAGCACGAAGGGGAATTAAACAATGTATGAGTTGAAGAGTTACTCTCATTAGAAGGTGGGCACAGGTAGCTAATACGCTCTTCCTCCTTTTGTTCTTCGCTCTCCTCATCATCTTTTTCATCCAATGAGCTCATAGTTTCATCAATTTCTTCTTCCATAGAATCCTGCAAAATATTAGTCTCTTCTTGGACAGCGGAGACTTCCTCAATAAATGCATCAATGTCAGAATTGAATTCATAATTCTCATAGCAATATTTAAGTATAGCAAAATTTTCAGGTCTGTAAATAGCATCATCAAGATTTTCACACTCTTTAAACAAAGACTCAATTTCAGAAGCACCATTAAAAGCAACGAATTCTTCTATTTGTTCCACATCATAGTAATCATATACACCATTAGCATCAGAAGCCAAGGTTTCATTATCATTAAATTTGCATGAAAAGGGAAGGTGTGGAGCCTTCATCCTAGAGCAACAAGTATAATCATATCTCAAGCATAGTTGACGAGCATACCAATGCAACATATGAATTTGATCCCATAATAGTTTCCCTTTTTGTGTAAAGCGATAATCCCTAAAGTATTCACGTTGATCAAACGTGTCTCCCATAACATAATTGAATGGGGTTTTCTCAGGATTATCAAAGTAGTACATAATATTTTTCACATAACCAGCATCAAGGGTTTTCGGAGGTTCCCCATCTCCATGAGTAGCAAGTACACCTATTGTTTTTGGTATTTCGTGTTCCATATCCATAACTAAAGATAGAGAACAACTAAGAACAACGAATAAAAATTACTTAGTGATAAAGCAAACAAGCACACACGAGAATATTCACCCCACGCTATGACTCCCCGGCAACGGCACCAGAAAAAGGTCTTGATAACCCACAAGTATAGGGGATCAATTGTAGCCTCTTTCGATCAGTAAGAGTGTCGAACCCAACGAGGAGCTAAAGGTAGAACAAATATTCCCTCAAGTTCTATCAACCACCGATACAACTCTACGCACGCTTAGCGTTTACTTTACCTAGAACAAGTATGAAACTAGAAGTACTTTGTAGGTGTTGTTGGATAGGTTTGCAAGATAATAAAGAGCACATAAATATAAACTAGGGGCTGTTTAGATAAATAAGCAATAAAGTAAATATAGCGAGTGTGGAAAAGTGGTGGTAGGAGTTGTGAAATTGTCCCTAAGTAATTGACTACTTTACTAGACCGATAGCAAGTTTTATGTGGGAGAGGCATAAGCTAACATACTTTCTCTTCTTGGATCATATGCACTTATGATTGGAACTCTAGCAAGCATCCGCAACTACTAAAGATCATTAACGTAAAACCCAAACATAGCATTAAAGCATCAAATCCCCTTTATAACATACGCCACAACCCCCTTACTCGGGTTTATGCTTCTGTCAATGAAGCAACCCACTATAAGTGAATCATGAATGTATTGCAACACCCTACAGCGGGAATCCCTCACGCTTGCGCGACACAGAGGGCACAATAGGACAGCAACATAACCACAAGAAAATTAATGCAACCATAGCAATTCATCAATCACCAATGGGACAACGAAAATCTATTCAGACATCATAGGATGGCAACACATCATTGGATAATAATATGAAGAATAAAGCACCTTGTTCAAGTAGAGGGTACAGCGGGTTGCGGGAGAGTGGACCGCTGAATATAGATGGGGGAAGGTGATGGAGATGTTGGTGAAGATGATGGAGGTGTTGGTGTAGATCGCAGTGATGATGATGGCCCCCGGCGGCGTTCCGGCGCCACCGGAAGCGAGAGGGAGAGAGCCCCCCTTCTTCTTCTTCTTCCCTGACCTTCTCCCTAGATGGGAGAAGGGTTTCCCCTCTGCTCCATGGTCTCCATGGCGTGGGAGGGGCGAGAGCCCCTCCGAGATTGGATATGTCTCTCTGTCTCTCTCTGTTTCCGCGTTCTTTCTTCTACCCTTTCACCGTTTCTTATATATCCGGATATTCCTAACTCCGATTGGATTGAAACCTTCGCCAAGATTTTTCTCCGAAAATTAGCTTTCTTGCGGCCAAAGAAGAGCAACAACCGCCTTACGGGGTGCCCACGAGGGTCAGGGGCACGCCCCCCTGCCTCGTGGCCCCCTTGGGCACCGTCTCACGTTGATTCTTCTTCCCAAAAATCATAAATATTCCAAAAATATTCTCCATCCGTTTTTATTCCGTTTGGACTCCATTTGATATGGGGTTTCTGCGAAACATAAAACATGCAACAAACAGGAACTAGGACTGGGCACTGGATCAATATATTAGTCCCAAAAATAGTATAAAAAGTTGCCAAAAGTATATGAAAGTTGAATAATATTGGCATGGAACAATCAAACATTATAGGTACGACGGAGACGTATCAGAAACTTCCATGATGATAATTTTCGGAATGTCATGGAACACTTCTGCGACAGCACAGGTATGACTACATTGATTCTGTCGTAAAATTGTGATGGATGTAGAAGCATGACAGAAAACGTGACGTACTCTGACAAACATGTATCATCACCGAAGTGTATTTTTTTGTAGTGATTAGTGCACGTTAAATGTAAAAAAATTGAAGGCCGTAAGAGGAAGCTATCTCCCGTTCGTCATCAAACATGCATTGTTCCCTCTCGGAACCACGAGCTTTCTAGTGAGTTGCTCCGGTTTGTGAGGAGTGTGTGTCCAAACTTTCGTCAAACATGCCAATTTTTTTTACCACATCATCTTGGTGGCATGAAATTACGTCAAGCAAGGTTTCATGTGTTTTTGATCTTTTTTTTAATTTTTTTGAATTTAAATGCCATGGCACTCCATGCATGTGTCTAGGGCGTGAGACCAATATGTTTGAAATTTCCTTCCAATTTACTGCACATGGAATTAACTCGCACACAAGTACACAAATATGATTTTTCAAACCGTTATGGTTAGCCGTTGCATGTAGATGTAGTCCAAATTTGGATTACGGTCATTAAATGGCTCAAAAATCACTTAAAAGTCTTAAAAACGTCAAATGACCCCTGAAATTTTCCAAATTTTGACACGACAGTTGTATTAGTGCACGTTAACTGTGGAAAACTTTTGATGCCCGTAAGTGGAAGCTATCGCCCGTTCGTCATCAAACATGCATTGTTCCCTCTTGGAACCACGAGCCTTCTAGTGAGTTGCTTCGATTTGTGAGGGGTGTGTGTCCAAACTTTTGTCAAACAGGCCAAATTTTTTACCACATCATCTTGGTGGCATGACATTACATCAAGCAAGGTTTCATGTGTTTTTGATCTTTTTTCATTTTTTGGAATTTAAATGCCATGGCACTCCATGCTTAATTGTGTCATAGCCGTGAGACCAATATGTTTGAAAATTCCTTCCAATTTACTACACATGGAATTAACTCGCACACAAGTACACAAAATATGACTTTTCAAATCGTTATGGTTAGCTGTTGCATGTACATGTAGTCCAAATTTGAATTACGGTCATTAATTGGCTAGGAAATCACTTAAATATCTTAAAAGGTCAAATGATCCCTAAAATTTTCCAAAATTTGACATGATAGTTGTATAAGTACTACAAATTTTCTCATACATTTAAAACACCATCCGTTGCCACTTCACTCCAAATTCTTCTTTCACAGCAAATAAAAAATATCAACAACATCACACAGAGTTTATTTGTAGGAACCATTTGCGATGAAAATTCCTGGGTCTATTTAAGTCTTCCTCCTTAAGCTTCGCCGGCTCGTCTACCCCAGTGTCGGAAACCCCCGAATCCACGAATCCCGATCCCCATTCTGGCAACCCCTTCTTGCAAATATGACACTGTGGAAATGCTTTGTGAAGGCCCGTACGGTGGCCGAGTCCTCCCCCTACCTACGCCGAGAGTGCCGCCACATTGAGCACGGCCGCATCCGCCGAGAGGGCGTCTGCGGCAGCCAACAGGGCAGCTGCGGCAGCTGAGACGACTACAACTGCTGCTGTGATGGCGGCTGCAAACGCCGAGAGCGCTCGTACTGCCGTTCGTGCCACCAATGTCGCCCTGGCCCGGGTCGAGGCCATGCACGCCAAGATCGAGGACGCACACGCCAAGATATTCTAGGCCACCTTAGAATCCAGCATGCAACCCACATTCCGAAAAGGCGGCGGTGGCCATGGAGCACCTCTTCCTCATGAGATCGCTGAGTGGGAGCTGGAGATGCAGGAGGCGGCGGAGATCGGGGAGTGCCGGGGGGAGGAGTAGTGCTTGGCCGAGGTCGAGGTAGAGAAGAGTTTGTTCGTCGAGGAATCGGTGGTGGAGTACCAATGCGAGCTCTGGCGTAGCCAGTACTACAAGTACTACAACCTTGAGGGCGGCGCCGAGGACGAGGATGAGGACAAGGACGCGATAGACTTCAGCATGGGGGACACGGAGTCCACCAACGACAGCATGTCGCCAGGACAAGTCATCGACGTCTCATCTCACACCGGCGACGCATAGGCCAGCGCAGCGGCGGATTTGTTAAAATTATCCATACTTAGGCTTTGTTTTTAATGCTGCTCTTTTGTTAGAGCAATGTTTAGGTCAACTGTCTCTGTTTAATTACTAAAATTGCTCAATTCAGTAAGTGTGGTCTGTGTGCTGTATGCTCTTTTGTGTGCCCAAATTAGCAAGCGATGTTAAATTATGCAATGACGTGGATGAGGACAGTACCCGGGGAAATTTCCACCAAAATTTGAATTATCAAACTCATCCGATGCGCATAAAGCAGAAGAATCATTTGTGATGCACACAATCGTTCAAAGTGAATGGTGTCCGATGACGGAGAGCATGGAAGTGCCTTAGATGGGTTATTGGGCTGTTTTGGAGGGGTGTTGGGCTGCAACTCAAAAGAGGCCTTTGCGGATATGCGGATAACCGTTGGAGTACCAAACGAGCTCCAAATGACCCGAAACTTGACAGGTGGTCTACCGGTGCTATACCAGGCCCACTTGGCAAGGCTCGGTCCATTCTGAGAACGTTAAACACCTGCACACGAAAATGGACAAGAGGGGTGTGCCGGTGCACGTGGGAGTGTCGGATTGCGAAACGGACAACGGGGAAAAAGCTCGGATGCATGAGACGAACACGTATGCAAATGAGATGCACATGATGACATGATATGATATGCATGACATGAATAAAATGCAAAACAAAAGACAAAACCCAACCACGGAGGGAAATATCATATCAGATAGCCGAAAATGGCAAGAGTTGGAGTTACAAAGATGGAAAGTTACATCCGGGGTGTTACAACACTCCACCACTACAAGAGGATCTCGTCCCGAGATCTAGGACTAAAAGAACTCCGGATATTCAGAACGGAGGTGGTCCTCGCGCTCCCAGGTGGCTTCTCGGTCGGAATGGTGTGACCACTTCACTTTCAGCAATTTGATTGACTTGTTGCGAGTCTTGCGCTCGGTTTCTTCGAGAATAGCAACTGGATGCTCATGATAAGAGAGCTCTTCTTGGAGGTCGATCTCTTCGAAGTTGATAGTGTGCTCAAGAGTTTTGAAGCACTTGCAAAGCTGTGACACGTGAAACACATCATGCACATTTGCAAAGTTTGACGGAAGCTCAAGTTGATAGGCGAGGTCGCTTCTTTTGCCAATGATCTTGAAAGGACCCACGTATCTAGGGGCAAGCTTCCCTTTGATACCGAAGCGACGAGTGCCTTTCATTGGAGAGACGTGAAGGTAGACATGGTCTTCGATTTCAAAATCCAAGTCACGGTGCTTGCTATCATAGTAACTCTTCTGTGGCGATTGCGCGGCTTTGAGATTCTCACGAATGACTCTGCACATTTCTTCGGCTTCTGTGATCAAGTCGTTGCCAAGAAGTTGGCATTCACCTGTCTCGGACCAATTGAGAGGAGTACGGCACTTTCTGCCATAGAGAATTTCGAATGGGGCCTTGCCCGAACTCGCTTGGAAGCTGTTGTTGTAGGAAAACTCGGCATATGGAAGACAATCTTCCCAGTTCATACCGAAAGAGATGACACAAGCCCTGAGCATATCTTCAAGGATTTGATTGACTCGCTTGACTTGGCCACTTGTTTGAGGATGGAAAGCTGTGCTGAAACGAATGTTCGTGCCCATGGCCGTCTGAAAGGAGTCCCAGAACTTAGAAGTGAAGATGCTTCCACGATCTGAAGATATCAGTTGTGGAATACCATGCAAGGAGACAATTCTGGAGGTGTATAGCTCTGCCAGCTGAGCTGCTGTGATAGATTCTTTGATAGGAAGAAAATGAGCCACTTTGGTAAGCTTGTCAATGACAATGAAGATAGCATCATTTCCATGCTTGGACTTAGGAAAACCAGTCACGAAGTCCATCTCGATATGGTCAAACTTCCATTCCGGAATAGCAAGAGGTTGGAGGAGACCAGCTGGTCTTTGGTGTTCTACTTTCACCCTTCTGCAGACATCACATTCATTCACGAATTGAGCAATCTCTCGCTTCATTCGAGTCCACCAATATGACTGCTTGAGGTCATGGTACATCTTTGTACTTCTAGGATGAATGGATAGGAGGGAATTGTGTGCCTCATTCATGATGACTTTTCTCAAATCACCTTTTGGAACCACAATTCGATCCTCGAAGAAAAGAGTATCTTTGTCATCCAAGCGATAGCACTTGTATTTGGGAATGCCCTTGTCAATACCACGTTTCACCTTCTTCACCATGGTATCCAGGAGTTGTGCCTCACGAATTTGATCTTCCAAAGTAGGAGATACTATGAGGTTGGCAAGAAAGCCTTGAGGAACAACTTGAAGATTCAGCTTGCGGAAAGCCTCACAAAGATCCGGTTGAAACGGCTTGAGAATTAGACTGTTGCAATAAGCCTTTCTGCTCAGAGAATCTGCAATCACATTCGCTTTGCCAGGAGTATATTCGATACTCGGATTGTACTCTTGAATCATTTCGACCCATCGAGTTTGCCTGAGGTTGAGGTTGGGTTGAGTGAAGATATACTTGAGGCTCTTGTGATCGGTGAAAATGTCCACTTGCCTTCCCAACAAGAGATGTCTCCATGTTATCAATGCATGGACAACTGCCACCAACTCAAGATCGTGAGTGGGGTAGTTCTTTTCATTGGGCTTCAACTGACGAGAGGTATAGGCCACAACTTTTTTCTCTTGCATCAACACGGCACCGAGACCTTGAAGGGAAGCATCACAGAATACTTGGAATGGCTTGGATTCATCAGGAGGAGTCAAGACATGAGCTGTGACTAGCTTCTCTTTGAGGGTGTTGAAAGCGAAGTCACACTCAGGCGTCCACACATACTTGACATGCTTCTGGAGGAGGTTGGAAAGAGGCTTTGCAATCTTAGAGAAGTTCTCAACGAATCTTCGGCAATAGCTTACAAGACCAAGAAAACTGCGGAGCTGTTTGACATTCTGAGGAGGTTCCCAATTCAAAACTGCAGAAACCTTTGCGGGATTAACAGCAATGCCCTTGGCAGAGATGAGATGCCCAAGGTAAAGAACTTCATCAAGCCAGAACTCACATTTGGAAAACTTCGCATAGAATTGATGCTCTCTGAGCTTGTCGAGCACCAATCGCAAATGTTTGGCATGATCCTGCTTATTCTTGGAGAAGACCAAAATATCATCGAGATACACCAGAGCGAATTCATTGGTGTAGGGGTTGAAGATAAAGTTCATCATGCGATAGAACGTTGGAGGAGCATTGACAAGGCCAAAAGACATGACAGTATATTCATAAGAACCATAGCTTGTTCTGAATGCTGTCTTGGGAATATCTTGTTCACGAATGCGAATCTGATGATAACCCATACGAAGGTCAAGCTTGGAGAAGACTTTAGCCCCTTTGAGTTGCTCGAAAAGCTCGTTGATGTTGGGAAGTGGATACTTGTTCTTGATTGTCTTCTTGTTCAATGGAAGGTAATCGACGCAAAGTCGGTCCGTGCCATCCTTCTTCTGGACAAAAAGAACTCCACAACCCCATGGGGAAGAACTCGGTCTGATCAAGCCCAGACGCTCTTGTTCATCGAGCTGCTTCTTCAATTCCTTCAGCTCCTTGGGTCCAAGCTTGTATGGACGCTTGCAAACGGGTTCAGTTCCAGGCTCAAGATCAATAACGAACTCGACTGGCCGATGAGGAGGCATGCCCGGAAGCTCTTCTGGAAAGACATCTTGGTACTCACAAACGACTGGAATTTGAGAAATAGCATCCAACTCGCCCTTCTCATTGAGAGAAAACAACCGAATGGTTTCATCACGAGCGGCATAGATGATAACATCCTCAGAAGGGTGTGTCAATTGAATTTGCCTGGCAGCACAATCAAGCTGAGCCTTGTGCTTAGAAAGCCAGTCCATCCCGAGAATTAGATCAATATCAGAGTCGCCAAGAACAAATGGTTTAGAAAGAAATTTGTAGTCGCCCATCTTGATAGAAACATCCGGAATCATTGTGGTAGCCCTCATAGAAGAGCCCGGAGAAACAACTCCCATGGGTTTTTCCAACATTTCCGAAATGAAATCATGCTTTGCAACAAATGATCTAGACATGAAACAATGCGAAGCACCGGTATCAAATAAGACTTTTGCAGGAATATCATTAACTGGAAGATTACCCATGATCACATCTGAAGAATCCTCTGCCTGAGCTGCATTCATCATGTTCACCTTTGCAGACTTTGGATTATGCTTGACCACTGCATTGCTTGAAGATCTCACAGGAGGAGGAGGAGGAAGGCGCCTTTGATTGAAGCATTTATTCGCGTAGTGACCTTTCTGTTGGAACTTGTTGCAAGTCACTTCTGAGAGCGGACGGTGATAAGGAGCATTCGACTTTGGAGCTTGAGGGTGAGACTTGTTCTAATAGCTTGGGTTGGGTGGGTGGGAAGATCCACGAGCACCTGAGTTCTTTTGTTGGTAAGGCTGACGAAACGGAGGAGGAGGAAGGTAGAACTTCTGCTGCTTAGCTGCCACTTGTGAGGAAGAAGAAGACTGCACTGCATCCCTGATTCTCTTCTTAGAAGCCTCACACTTGAGTTGAGCACCTTCTTGCTTGAGTGCCATATTGTAGAGTTGATCAAACTGAGTAGGCTCAACAAGAACGAGAGCTAACTGCAGATCCTCTCTAAGGCCAGCTCTGAACTGATAGATCATACTCTTCTCATCTGGAACATCTTGCTTAGTGAAGCGAGCAAGTTTCTGAAACTGCTTGTTGTATTCGTACACTGACATGTTGCCTTGCTTGAGATTGCGGAACTCCTCACGCTTGCTCTCAACAACACTGGTAGGAATATGGTGAGCTTTAAAGTCCCGACAGAAATCAGTCCAAGTAATCACTCAACCACCTCTGGAATCCTTGTATTGCTGGAACCAATCAGCTGCCTGATCCTTGAGCTGAAAAGAAGCGAACTTGACATAGTCCTCAGGCCTGACATTGCTGCATTCAAAATTCTTGTTGATATCCACGAGCCAATCATCGGCGTCTGTGGCCTCGACATAGTAGCTGAAAGACTTCGGCTGATTTGCAAGGAATTGGTTGAGGGTTGGAAATAGAGGTTGATGATTGAACTGCCCTTGACCTTGATTCCCTTGGTTGCCTTGGCCTTGGTTGAGCTCTTGCATGAGCTGGATCATCATCTGAGCATGGGCGTTAGAGGCTGCCATCAAAGCTTGCCATGCCTCCGGAGGCGGAGGTGGAGGTGGAAGGTTCGCCTGACTCCCATCATTGCGTTCCGGATTCTGACGCGTTGGCGGAGCCATCCTGAGAGGGTGACATCCGTTAGCATCTTGACAGACAGATAGACAAGTTGAATCAACGGATAGAAATTGCAACATATAGTCTTGACAATAAACATTCGAACAAGGATGAACGAATGAATTCCAAAGCAAACATCACACGTCCATAAAGGTGAGAAGCCACTTGATAAGAGATTGATGAATGAAATAAACAAGGTACAACTGGAACAAATAAGTGGTAAGGATTACCCAATCGCAAACCAAATATCTGCGGGAAGAAATGCTAGAGCTACTTGAATCCCACCTATAAACTCCCGAAACTTTCTGGTTATGCAATCAGGTGTTGGGGATACATGGGAAGCAATATATCTCACCCAAACTAACAATCCCTACATCCAGCTGTATCCATCCATCAACACATAACCAAGAAACCTTCGGAAATCGTGTACCTCAACCTTCAAAAAGCATCCGTTATACGAGTTATGGCAATACTCCCGAGCTCGCCCCAGTACTGGGTTATCGGGGTTATCTCACCAACAACTGTACAAAAGAGATTTTCAATGTCGGCAAAACTCAGGTATTCCATAACTGCAACGATAAAATTGTGACGACAACACCTCGGAGCTCAACTCCCCGGGACACTGCCACAACCTCTAAATGTCAGGAGGCACCAAGAACAATGTTCTCATCACAAAACTATCGGAACGATTCCAAGATACTCGCGTGATCCTAAAAAAATTTTTTAGTGAAATTTGAGAGAGGAAAGTCAAAACATCTACATCAGGAGACCTCACCAGAGCGACGAAGGGACTGAGGAGTAAAAAGAATCCTACTCTCCGATATATATAATCCTAAGACTCAAAACATTTTTGTTCTAGACTCAACATAGCCAGCAAACAATCAAGCAGGGGGCTCCTAAGTCGGGGATGGCTCTGATTACCAACTTGTAACACCCACGATGCGGCTATATCTCCCACGTATCGAAGCATGACTTAGAGGCATAACCGCATGGTGGTTTTGTCGCAAGAAGGGTCATCTTCACACAATCCCATGTAATGAACAAGAATGGGATAAAGAGAGTTGGCTTACAATCGCCACTTCACACAATACATAATTAAGATCATACACCATTCAAATACACTCATAGACCGGCTACGGTCAAATTCAAATGAAAAGAAGACAACCCCAAATGCTAGATCCCCGATCGCCCCGACTGGGCTCCACTACTGAACATATGGAAACGATACATAGTAACGACCAAGGGCCTCATCAAACTCCCACTTCAGCTCAGTTACGCCATCTGCGCTAGTATCCTCGGCACCTGCATCTGTTTTGGTAGAATCTGTGAGCCACGGGGACTCAGCAATCTCACACCCGCGAGATCAAGACTATTTAAGCTCATAGGTAGGACAAGGGGTAATATGGTGGAGCTGCGGCAAGCACTAAGCATATATGGTGGCTAACATACGCAAGTGAGAGCGAGAAGAGAAGCAACGCATCGGTCGAGAAGCTAGAAGCGATCAAGAAGTGATCCTGAAACTACTTACGTCAAGCATAACTCAAACCGTGTTCACTTCCCGGACTCCGTCGAGAAGAGACCATCACGGCTACACACACGGTTAATGCATTTTAAAGAAGTCAAGTGTCAAGTTATCTACAACCGGACATTAACAAAGTCCCATCTGCCTCATAACCGCGGGCACGACTTTCGAAAGATTATATACCCTGCAGGGGTGTCCCAACTTAGCCCATCACAAGATCTCACGGTCAACGAAGGATATACCTTCTCCCGGGAAGACCCGATCAGCCTCAGAATCCCGGTTCGCAAAACATTTCGACAATGGTAAAACAAGACCAGCAAGACCACCCCTGTGCCGACAAATCCCGATAGGAGCTGCACATATCTCGTTCTCAGGGCACACCGGATAAGCTAAGCGTACAGGTACCGACGTAATCCAAGTTGCCAAGGAATGGTCCCGCACGGTGCTCTAGTTTGGACCAACACTCGGAGGAGCACTGGCCCGGGGGGTTAAATAAAGATGACCCTTGGGCTCGCGAAAACCCAAGGGAAAAGGGCTTAGGTGGCAAATGGTAAAACCAAGGTTGGGCCTTGCTGGAGGAGTTTTATTCAAAGCGAACTGTTAAGGGGGTCCCATAAATCACCCAACCGTGTAAGGAACGCAAAATCAAGGAACATAACACTGGTATGACGGAAACTAGGGCAGCAATAGTGGAACAAGTCACCAGGCATAAGGCCGAGCCTTCCACCCTTTACCAAGTATATAAGGTGCATTAATTAAGCAGGAGATATTGTGATATCCCAAAATATCCATGTTCCGACCAGGAACAAACTTCATCTTCACCTGCAACTAACAATGCTATAAGAGGGGCTGAGCAAAAGCGGTGACATAGCCAAACAACGGTTGCTAGGACAGGTTGGTTAGAGGTTTGACATGGCAATAGGGAGGCATGGTAAACAAAGGCAGGTAGAACTAACATAGCGATAGAGCGAGTACTAGCAAGCAAATATAGAAGTGATATCGAAGGTATGGTCATCTTGCTTGCAAGGTTCTCAGAGTTGTCGAAGGCTTGATCCTCGTAAGCGTTCTCAACAGGTTCCTCATGCACG
Source organism: Triticum aestivum (assembly GCF_018294505.1). Lineage (NCBI taxonomy): Eukaryota > Viridiplantae > Streptophyta > Magnoliopsida > Poales > Poaceae > Triticum > Triticum aestivum. The sequence continues at coordinate 378,394,682 of NC_057813.1, forward strand.
TACTCGTCTCCCGGCTCTACCCAAAGCAAGAACACAAGCAAAGGAACCACAATAAATCATGGTGCAATGCACAAGCAACATGATGCAATACATGCCATGATATGCGAGATGTGATATGCAATGCATATGCGTGCTTGGGGAGGAAAAAGGATGAACAAGGCATCAACTTGGCAAACCAAGTATGCCGATGGAAAGATGAGATGATTTCGGTTGAAATCGATATAAAGATCACCGGAAACGGATGCACGGTTTGCAAATGACAAGCAAAACAAGAATGGCACAAAGCTGCGATTAACAGCACGATGCTACTTAGCATGCAACAACAAACTATGCTATAGCACCCCAACATGAAAATAAATCATATGGCAGTGATCTACAGGAGATGCTTTACAAAATAGGAACACTGAGCTACGGCTAAATCACATCATAACAGGTTCAAACAAGCATGGAGAATGTGCAAAAAATATCAGGTTGGACATCGCATAAACAGCATCACGAAGCAATGTTCAGAGCAAGTTATCAACATGCTACAGGAACTTATAATAGCAAAATAAGACATGGCATGAATCTACTCAAACCATAGATCAAAAGTCCATTACTGACCATAAGCCAAAAAGGATCAGAAAATATGATGGCACCCACGTAAACATAGCAAGTTCCGTTAACAGATTCAGCAAACAAAGCATGGCATTGGCATAATTACGAAGGCACCTTCGTGAGCTTGACGCACTCACTACAGAGCACTTCATGATAAACTAAGCACACATCCATCAAGAAGACATGACATAGAAGCTATACATGGCAAGAACAACACCATAGCATACACGGGTCAACTACAACAACCTCGGCAAAATTGAATAACATGTAAACAATCTGCCAGGAAACATTTTGAAGCAAAAGCAGAGCACGAAAATGACATGCTAGACTACTCCATAATTGCAACCAGGACCATGGATGGATAGAGCATAACCATGTTTTCAAAACACCCTTACTGAAGTATCTGAAAATATGCACGAATCTCTCTGTAGCAACATGTTTACATGGCATCAAAATTACAGCAGAACAGAGACTAAAATCAGCATTATCACGAAGCCTAGTTTGCATGCTTGTGCTAGTCACCACATTGATCACAAAAATACATGGTAAGAACCTCTGTAAAGAAGACATAGCCTAGTTCAAAACACATTTAGGGACCAAGTCCATAGGATGCACACATCAATCATGGAAAAAATGACAAAAGAGCTTGTTCTGATAAGAATCTGAAACTAACATTATGAAGCCCTCTTCCAACAGCATTTCGGGCATCAAGATGAGCTCAAATGAAAATGATTCAATGGAGTGAAATTATGTACTCTTCGAGGCGAACAATTTGGTATGCCACACGCCCAAAACGGAGCCACGGGTGCAAAGTTGTGGGGCGATGAAGATGCAACAAAATTATCACAGATAATGACTTAGACGAAAAACGGGGGGAGAAGAAGTCAACCCTTGCTCAGATCCGATCTGGCGCGGATCGAGGTTCGTCGCCGGAGCTCGGGGCGTGGCTGCCGGAGTCGGAGGGCCGGGGCGGCGCGGACGGAGAGGCGCTCAGGCCGGCCGGAGGCGGAGGAGGGCGCCGAGGCGGAGGCCGGCGACGGCGGCGAC
>NC_057813.1:378396735-378525241 GCF_018294505.1 Triticum aestivum
CGGCGGCGGCGGCGGAGGCTGGAGTGCCACGTGGTGGCGCCTGATTCGGTGCGGGCGGCGGGGCAGACGCGTCCGGTCCGATCCGGACGTGTCCGGCGGCGGAGGAGGGATTTCGTCTAGGGTTTGTCCGTGAATTTCGGGGGAGTGCACATATTTATTGGTAGATGGAGCTAGGAGACTCCAAATGGGGTGTAGTTTTCGCCCACACGATCGTGATCCGACGATGGGGAGCATGGAAGTGCCTTAGATGGGTTATTGGGCTGTTTTGGAGGGGTGTTGGGCTGCAACTCAAAAGAGGCCTTTGTGGATATGCGGATAACCGTTGGAGTACCAAACGAGCTCCAAATGACCCGAAACTTGACAGGTGGTCTACCGGTGCTATACCAGGGCCACTTGGCAAGGCTCGGTCCATTCTGAGAACATTCAACACCCGCACACAAAAATAGACAAGAGGGGTGCGCCGGTGCACGTGGGAGTGTCGGATTGCGAAACGGACAACGGGGAAAAATTTCGGATGCATGTGACGAACACGTATGAAAATGAGATGCACATGATGACATGATATGATATGCATGACATGAATAAAATGCAAAAAAAAGACAAAACCCAACCACGGAGGGAAATATGATATCACATAGCCGAAAATGGCAAGAGTTGGAGTTACAAAGATGGAAAGTTACATCCGGGGTGTTACAATAGTCGTGACTATGCCGATGAGATATCGGATCTCTCTAATGTGCTTGAGGAAGAGCGCGGTCATCGTTTGGATCTTGAGGAGTCACACAACATTGACCATGCTAAATTAAAGAAAGATCTTGATCATGCTCCTATTGTATCTCGTGTGCTAATTTTCGAGAGGGCCAAACTTGGGGTTGATCTTGCTAGACTCAAGGAGGATTTTGATATACTTGACAAGGCTCACAGGGCCTTGAAGGGTACTCATGCTAGTCTCATGCTAGTCTCATGATCAACTCCAAGTGACGCTAACCAAGGAGAAAGCCACTTTTCCTCATATGGTTTTAATTGGTAATGCAAATGCTACTAACCCTTGTTTTGAGCATATGCATCTTGTTGAGGAGAATGCTAAGTTGAAGGAGTAACTTGAGAAAGGCCTTGTGTCTTGCATACAAGGTGAGAAGAACCTCAACGACCTTTTGAGAAATCAAAAGGAAGTGGTGGCCAAGGAGGGAATTGGGTTCGCACCCAAGTCCAAGAACAAGAAGAAGAATGACAAGGCCAAACGACCTCCTCATCTCAAGCAAACTTTTGTGAAGGAGGGAGAGGGTGCTTCCAAGGAGAAGAAGAACAATGTGAAGGGTGGTGATGACAAGAAGGGCAATGCCACCCCTTCCAACAAAGCCGGCGACTTTAACCCTTCTTATGTGTTATGCCGTGCTAGTGATGGACATGTTTATGCTAAATTTGTTGGTTATCCTTATGAGTACATTGAATGGTCTATTTGGGTTCCTAAGACCCTTGTTACTAACATCAAAGGACCCATTACAAAATGGGTACCTAAAACCAAGCATTGATCTCTTGTAGGTGTTTGCTTCCGGTGGGGGATCATGGTTGCTCGATAGTGGAGCCACAAATCATATGACCGAAAGCAAGGGCTTGGTGGTGGACGTGCACAAGATTCCATCTATGCCCACCAATGTCGAGTGGGGTGATGTGATACGTCCATTTTGCATCATGCATTTATATTGATATTTATTGCATTATGCACTGTTATTACACGTTATGTCACAATACTTATGCTTATTCTCTCTTATTTAACAAGGTTTACAAAAGAGGGGCAATGCCGACAGCTGGAATTCTAGGCTGGAAAAGGAGCAAATACTAGAGACCTATTCTGCACAACTCCAAAAGCCCTGAAACTCCAAGAAAGTTATTTTTGGAATTAATAAAAAATCATGGGCGAAGAAAGTACCAGAGGGGGCCCACACCCTGGCCACGAGGGTGGGGGGCAAGCCCTACCCCCTAGGCGCGCTCCCTGCCTTGTGGGCCCCCTGGCAGGCTTCTGGTGACCATCTTCTGCTATATGAAGTCTTTTACCTTAGAAAAAATCATAAGCAAGCTTTCGGGACGAAACACCGCCGCCACGAGGCGGAACCAACCTAGGGCTCCGGCGGAGCTGTCCTGCCGGGGAAACATCCCTCCGAAAGGGGGAAATCGTCACCATCATAATCACCATCGATCCTCTCAGTGGGAGGGGGTGAATCTCCATCAACATCTTCACCAGCACCATCTCCTCTCAAACCCTATTTCATCTCTTATATCCAATCTTTGTCCCAAAACCTCATATTGGTACCTGTGTGTTGCTAGTAGTGTTAATTACTCCTTGTAGTTGATGCTAGTTGGTTTATTCGGTGGAAGATCATATGTTCAGATCATTTATGCATATTAATACCCCTCTAATTATGAACATGATTATGATTTGTTAGTAGTTACGTTTGTTCCTGAGGACATGGGAGAAGTCTTGCTATAAGTAGTCATGTTAATTTGGTATTTGTTCGATATTTTGATGAGATGTACGTTGCATTTCCTCTAGTGGTGTTATGTGAACATCGACTACATGAAACTTCACCATTGTTTGGGCCTATAGGAAGGCATTGGGAAGTAATAAGTAGATGATGGGTTGCTAGAGTGATAGAAGCTTAAACACTAGTTTATCCGTTGCTTCGTAAGAGGCTGATTTGGATCCATATGTTTCATGCTATGGTGAGGTTTACCTTAATACTTCTTTTGTAGTTGCGGATGCTTGCAATAGGGGTTAATAATAAGTAGGATGCTTTTCCAAGAAAGGGCAGTACCCAAGCACCGGTCCACCAACATATCAAATTATCAAAGTAACGAACGCGAATCATATGAGCGTGATGAAAACTAGCTTGACGATAATTCCCATGTGTCCTCGGGAGCGCTTTTCTCTATATAAGAATTTGTCCAGGATTGTCCTTTGCTACGAAAAGGATTGGGCCACCTTGCTGCACCTTATTTACTTTTGTTACTGGTTACCCGTTACGAATTACCTTATCACAAAACTATCTGTTACCAATAATTCCAGTGCTTGCAGAGAATACCTTACTGAAAACCACTTGTCATTTCCTTCTGCTCCTCGTTGGGTTCGCACTATTACTTATTGAAAGGACTATGATAGATCCCTACACTTTTGGGTCATCAAGACTCTTTTTTGGCATCGTTGCCGGGGAGTGAAGCGCCTTTGGTAAGTTGAACTTGGTAAGGAAAAATTTATATAGTGTGCTGAAATTTACTGTCACTTGTTACTATGGAACATAATCCTTCGAGGGGCTTGTTCGGGGTATCTTCACCCCGACCAGTAGAGCAAAGAGTTGCTCCTCAACCTACTGAACCTACTGAAAATGTTTACTTTGAAATTCCTTCGGGTATGATAGAGAAACTGCTAGCTAATCCTTTCATAGGAGATGGAACATTGGATCCCAACTTGCACCTAATCTATGTGGATGAAGTTTGTGGATTATTTAAGCTTGCAGGTATGCCCAAGGATGTTATCAAGAAGAAGGTCTTCCCTTTATCTTCGAAGGGAGAGGCATTGACATGGTTTAGGCTATGTGATGATATGGGATCATGGAACTACAAACGATTGAAATTGGAATTTCATCAGAAGTTTTATCCTATGCATCTTGTTCATCGTGATCGTAATTATATATATAATTTTTGGCCTCACGAAGGAGAAAGCATCGCTCAAGCTTGGGGGAGGCTTAAGTAAATGTTATATTCATGCCCCAATCATGAGTTCTCAAGAGAAATGATTATTCAAAAAAATTATGCGCGGCTTTCTCTCAACAATCACTCCATGCTCGATACTTCTTGTACTGGTTCTTTTATGATGAATTCTATTCAGATGGGATTTATTGGAAAGAATTAAATGCAACTCTGAAGATTGGGATCTCGACGAAGGTAAGGATTCAGGTATGACACCTAAATTTGATTGTGTTAAATCTTTTATGGATACCGATGCTTTTCATGAATTTAGCACTAAATATGGACTTGACTCTGAGATAGTAGCTTCTTTCTATGAATCATTTGCTACTCACGTTGACCTCCCTAAGGAGAAGTGGCCTAAATATAATCCTCCCACTGAAGTAAAAGTAGTTTCACCTATTAAGGTTGAAGAAAAGACTATCACTTATAATGATCCTATCGTTCCTACTACCTATATTGAGAAACCACCTTTCCCTGTCAGGATAAAGGATCATGCTAAAGCTTCAACTGTGGTTCATAAGAGTAATACTAGAACACCTACACCACCTGACCAAATTAAAGTTAAACCTAGTATTGCTATGGTTAAAGATCTCTTGGCTGATAATATTAATGGGCATGTTATTTGTCGGATTTCGGGATCCGGCAACCTGTGAGAGGTTCAAACACTGGGGTGCGTGCCGTGATCTCAACCTGCCTAGCCTGCCTACTCGCTATCCTCCCTTGCCTAGAGCGTAGAGCTCACAGAGACACAAAGACATAGAGATTTATACTGGTTCGTGCCACTGTTGTGGTGTAATACCCTACTCCAGCATGGTGTGGTGGATTGCCTCGAGGGGCCATGTATGAACTAGTACAGGGATGAACAAGCCTTAGGAGATGAGGTGTTATTGATCTGGTGTGTTTCTCTACTTGCTCTGGTTTCGGTCCCTTTCTATGGTGGTGGCTAAGTTCTATATATAGTGCCTTGGTCCTCCTCCCAAATATGAGCGGGAAGGGATTCCACAACGGCGAGATTTGAAAGGGGACAAGTAGTACAGTCTAGCCTGACAAAAGTAGTCTTCGCCTACGAAAAGCCTCTAGTCGTGACGCCATGGTGGGCTCGGTGATGACCTCCGTCTTGCTGTCCTAGCGGTCTTGGTCTTGTTGCACCAGAATGGAAACCTTTGGCTGATTCCTCGGGATTCCGCACCTGTGGCTTGCCTCCCTTGCACCGAAGAGGAAACCTGCACTCTACACCCGCCTGGCGCCCACCTGGCCTTGGTCGTCATGGCTCACGTCAGCTGAGCCTCATGAGGTAGTTGCATAGAACTCTTCGCTTCCCAGGAGCCCTCCTTAGGAGGCCAACTCCTTCGGGGGCCTTGGCGTCGTCCCCCTTGCGAGGCTTGGCCCCTCGCGAGGGTCTTGCTATGTTGGTGTTGAAGCCGGGCCATACCAGGCTGTTGATGGAGCCACGTGGTGGGCCCCAGGCAGGCAGGATTGGATACCCCCAAGTCTAGGATGCCAACAGTAGCCCTCGGGTCCAAGGCGCGCTCGGACTTGGCTTCTAGGCGAAGCCAAAGGGCAAGTGCGGAGCGCCGCGGGCCCTAACCGTCTGCAGCCTTGATGACGCGTGGCGATTGATTGGACGTGGGCGACTGCGCTTCCCACCCTGCCTCAACAACTACTCTAGTCTGACAAAAGGGGTGCTGCCTGCCACCAGGCCTTCCTTGCTCCTTCTTCGTCTTGCTCCAGGTCCCCTTCTCCCCATAGCAGAAGAGCTCACGAGATCTACCGATTCTCCACCAAACCTTCTGCCTGATGGCCGCCGAGAAGACCATGGCTTCCTCCTCGGCTGACGGCTCCGCCTGGTACAAGCCAGGGCTGCTGGCGCCCTGCATGGCCGAAGAGAAGCTTCAGGAAACGCTCCTTCTCATGGCGAGCGACGACAATGAGTGGGGGAAGAACGCGCTCCGGGTCACCACCGCTGTCCCGGAGCCGGTGGGTAGCAACTTCTTCCCCTTCTTCATGCACAACATCTATTCTGGGCTAGTACCTCTGTTCTCCCCCTTCTTCTTCGCCATCCTTCACCATAACGGACTCCAAGCGCTCCACATCCATGCCAACTCCATCCTCCTTCTGTCCCTCTTTGTCAGGACCCCGACTCGATGTCACATCGATCTAGCTGGTAACACCTCATATCACTTTGCGGCCTCACGCACGGTATCCCCACGGGTGTCGTCTTACCTTTTCCCGGGACCGTTTGCGCCTTTTGGCTCACGTATATGATAGTGTCGCTAGCATCCATATGATAAGGAGCCCGGGCTGACATGACTAGTCGTAAACCCAAAGTGGCACAGACTTACAGGGACAGGCATCCATGACCCAGCTTCGAACGTGTCGGTCATCAGCAAGTGGGTCCGGGCTGTAGCACTGGGCTAGCAGGACTCCGGTAAACCGGGCTGTAGCGGGATAACAGGACTCCGGTACTCAAAGCGTGACATTTCCCCGAAGGGACAGACACAGGAACGAAGAAGGACACATGCCGGCCAGCCTAAGTGTTCCAGAGCAGTAGCAAGCTACCATGGCTCAGCGGTAACACTAGGAGACATTTCCCGGTAAGAGAGGCTACTAAAGATAAACAACTAGATAGTCAGATCCCACACATACCAAGCATTTCAATCATACACACAATATGCTCGATATGTGCAAATACAACGAAGCATCACAACATGACTCTACAACACAAGTACTTTATTTAAGGCTCAGTGAGCCATACATAACATACACACAAAGGTACGGGTCTCACGACCCAACATACAAGTCATACAATCATACAAGCCAACAGCGGAAGTAACTTGTCTGAGTACAGACAACTAGTAAAATAAAAGAGGCTTGGAAAGCCTGGCTATACTATGTGGTCCTTCACAAGCTCAGGGTCACCACCTGGGTCTTTAGCCTACTCGTTGATGTCAACGTCTACATAGAACCCATCAGAAGGGGTTGCAGCGTCTTCTGTAAAAATGTAGATTATAGCAACATGAGTACAAAGGTACTCAGCAAGACTTACATCAGATCCTACATACATGCATAGTATCAAGAAGGGTTGGTGGAGTTATTGCAGCAAGCCAGCTTTGACTCTTGGCTAGACTATCCTACGATACTCCAACTTGAAATGTTTTGCGCACACGAGTCCACTACTCACCACTTCAATACACTACCGAGGATCCACCTCCGTCTTCCTACGGAAGAGCCATCCTCGGCACTCACACTTATCTTGAGGCTTTTAGTAGTTTCCATTTACTTGTCTATGAACTGTATAGGCAACCAAGTGGTCCTTTACCGCGGACGCGGCTATTCGAATAGATCATGTTAACCCTGCAGGGGTGTACTTCTTCATACACGCTCTCACCACTTACCGTCGTTTACACGACATGTACTCGGCAACCTTCAAGCGGAAGCCCAACGTGGGTGTCGGCCACGACCTACCTAATCACCTAAGCCTCCAGTCCAGGTTTATCGCCTATTCAGGTTCCATCCGCAGGGAGTCCGGCCGAGGTTTCCCATACGGCCCCGAACGATGTGAACAGGGTTCCCGAGATACCTAACGGGTATTCGGTACACCCGGCCACGTACCTACCGCATCACAGCCCACCCCTACGGTCAGCGCTGTCCACGGCCTCCAGTAGGCTACAAACACCAGAAACTACTTGCAACTCCTGGACGGAGAACTAGGGTGAATAAGAAGCCGAGAGGGTCCATTGGTTTCGGGCCCAATGCATGGTAGTAGCTGATGCTTAAATCACACATACAGATCTCAGTGCTTAAGGTCGGCTTCAATGAAACAACCCACCATGTACTCCTACATGGCCTCTCATCGATACCTTTACCAATTCGTGTTCACCACACCACTCCCATTACCGACATAATCATTTTACTCTAGCCATCTCCCAGATGAACCAGACCTGACACGACTCTAAGCATAGCAGGCATAGCAAGGTAGGAACAACACATACATATGGCTCAATCAACTCCTACACATGCTAGTGGGTTTCATCTAGTTACTGTGGCAATGACAGGTCATGCAGAGGAAATGGGTTCAACTACCGTAGCACACAGCAGTTTGAATCGCGTTGTCTTAATGCAGTAAAAGAGAGCAGGAGCGAGAACATGGGATTGTATCGATATGATCAAATGGTTGGTTGCTTGCCTGATGGTTCGACGCACTGATATGGTTCTTCGTTAGGGTAATCACGGTATTCCTCGGGGGCAGAACCTGTCGCAAGGGACATCGATACACAAGCATCACCAAACAATGTGCAACAATATGATGCATGCATGAAACATGGCAATATGAGTGTGTTGGGCTAATGCAACTAAAACCAGAAGGGTTTGAACAAATTTGAATCAAAGATTCAAATTTCAAACTCAAACATGGCCTCTTTAAGTGCTTTTCCTTGTTCTGCTTAAAACATCAATTTACCTTGTTTGATCATGCATGAAAATAGTACAGATGGATAGATTGGATTTTTCTGATCATTTTTCATATATAATTTGTCCAATTTGGAGTTACAGAATAAAAGTTATGAATTTTTGAAGTTTAAATAATATTCTGGAATTTCCTGATTTAATTTAAATCCAGAATATAATTATTGCGCCAGCATGACGTCAGCATGACGTCAGTGGTCAACTGCGGCTGGCTGAAGTCAAACCTGACGTGTGGGGGCCACACGTCAGTGACAGGGGGGGTTAAACAGGTTTAAATTAATCCTAATTAGGGATTAGTGGCGCTGGGGCCCACTGTCAGTGTCAGGGGGGGTTGACTAACAGTAGTTAGCGCTAATCTAACCACCTGGCCGACAGGGCCCACGCGTCAGTGACCCTGGGGGGTCAAACCCCAGGTCGGACAAGTCAAACCCCACCGGCGACATGACGCCGGCGAGGTCCGAGACGGCGGCGAGAGTGCTTTTTGCCATTCCGGCAACCAAATGGACGGCGGAAGGCATCTACGTGTTGCTGAGGTTGAGCCGCGACTATTGGTGGTGGTGGTTGGGCTCGGGGTGGCCGGAGTTGACGGCGGCGAGCTCGGCTGCGGCGGCCGGAGTTCGGGTGCGGTCGGGATCGATGTTGCAGAGGGTTTGGGGAGGCGTTAGTGTGTGCTGCGTGATCCTAGTGAGGTGTAGAGCACGATAGTGTGCTCGGTTGGGTGCTACGGTGACCGTGGCCACGACGGCGACATCGCCGGCGGCGTGGAGCTCTCGGCCAAGGTGGGGCTAGGGCCTAGAGGTCGGGAGAGATCAGGGGAGAAGGGGGAAACGATCCGGGGGCTCACCGCGGAGCTGCAGGGATGGTTAGCGGGCTCGGGGACGCGCTGGAGACGACGAATTCGACGGCGACGATGATCGGAGCCCGAAGAGGGGAACGGCGACGTGGCGGCGATGCCGGGCTTCCGGGGAGCTGTGGAGCGGTGGGGAGGAAGAGGGGGTTGTGGCGGAGCTTCTGAGCTAGTCGGGGGAGCGAGGGGTGGCCGGAGATGGCTGCTACGGCGAACGGTGGCGACGGTGGTGTTCGGCCGTGTGAGAGAGAGAGCGAGGGAGAGGAAGGAAGAGCCGGGGGAGAGTGAGAGAGAGCAGGGGGGATCGGGACGGCCTGCGGGAGTCGTCCACGCGGCCAGGAGCTCGTCGGCAAGCAGGAGGTGGCCGCGCGGCCGTGCGCGCGCGAGCACGCAGCAGCTTCGGGGCGAGGGGAGGAAGACGACGGAGGGCTACAGTGTTGGGCTGGGTCGGCTGCTGGCTGGGCCGGCCAGCTGGCTGGGCCGCACAGTGGAGGAGCCCAGGTAATTTTTCCCCTTTTCTTCTGTTTCTGTTTTATTTAATATAAATCTGCAACTTTGTTGAATTTAATAAAATACCTAGGCAACTTCAAAAATCACCAAACTATTCCTGGCCCATAGTTGGATTATTTCCAACATGAAACATTTTAGTTTGGAGATATTTGAGCATTTAAATATTTTATATTATTTTAAATGCCCAAATTCAAATATTTATGATTTAATTCAAAACCCTAGGATGGCCTAGGAAAATGTGCACCATTTTTGGCAGAGGTTCTGAAGCAAGACAAAAATGATGGGCATTTTAGAAGGGCATTTCAGGTTCATTGAAAAATTATTTTAGTAACCCTAGTTGGTTTCAGAGGGAACTGGGGGTTCTGTCATCCCCATTTCAAGTTTCTGAAGAAAGAGTAAACATGATGCAACACTCTAATGCATGACTAGCTAGGGTGTGACAACTCACCCCCACTCAAAAGAATCTCGTCCCGAGATTTGGGTTCCTCCGGGAAGAAGGCGGGATACTCGAGTCGAAGACGATCCTCCCTTTCCCAAGTTGCTACATCCTCAGAATGGTGCGACCATTGAACCTTGAGAAACTTGATATTATGACGTCGCGTGGTACGTTCGGCTTGATCGAGGATACGAATGGGGTACTCTCGATATGTAAGATCATCTTGGAGATCAAGCGTTTCGTGGTCCACTTCACGGATAGGATCCGAGAAGCAACGCCTGAGTTGAGAAACGTGGAAGACATCGTGAACTCTGGAGAGGTGCGGAGGTAGTTCCAACTGGTAGGCAACTTCTCCTCGTTTGGCAAGAATGCGAAAAGGTCCAATGTAACGAGGAGCCAATTTGCCTTTGATACCGAAACGATGGGTTCCCTTTAGAGGGGTGACCCGAAGATAAGCCTTCTCGTCAACTTCGAAAGTCATAGCCCTATGTTTTCGGTCATATTGACTCTTTTGACGAGATTGGGCTGTTTTCAACTTTTCACGAACGATACGAACTTGTTCTTCTGCTTCCTAAATCATATCCGGGCCAAAGAATTGTCTTTCCCCGGTCTCTGACCAGTTAAGGGGTGTCCGACATCGTCGTCCATAGAGAACTTCAAAAGGGGCTTTACCCAAGCTAGATTGATAGCTGTTGTTGTAAGCGAATTCGGCAAATGGAAGGCACTTCTCCCAGTCCATTCCGAAAGAGATAACAGAGGCTCGAAGCATGTCTTCTAGAATTTGGTTGACGCGTTCCACTTGACCACTCGACTGAGGGTGGAAGGCGGTGCTAAAGGAGAGACGGGTTCCCATAGCATTTTGGAAACTTTCCCAAAATCGAGAGGTGAAAAGACTTCCTCGATCCGAGTTAATTTCCAAAGGAACACCATGGAGAGACACTATTCGGGAGATGTACAAATCTGCCAGCTGACTAGCGGTTATACTCTCACGAACAGGTAAGAAATGAGCTACTTTGGAAAGACGATCGACCACGACGAAAATAGCATTATTCCCTCTCTTGGTCCTGGGAAAACCGGTAATGAAATCCATACCAATTTTATCCCATTTCCATTCAGGAATAGCTAAGGGTTGAAGGGTGCCAGCAGGCCGTTGATGCTCTGCTTTTACACGACGACAGACGTCGCAATTAGCAATATACTGAGCAATTTCTCTTTTCATCCTAGTCCACCAGAACCTCTGGCGTAGGTCCTGATACATCTTAGTGCTACCGGGATGAATGGTGAGAGGAGATTCATGAGCTTCCTTAAGGATTAATCGCCTTAGGTTGCGCACTTTGGGAACCACTAATCGATTCCCGAAGTATACGACTCCTTGATCATTAATGGAGAAACAATTCGCAATTCCTTTCTGAATGTTCCTCTTGATGCGGGAGATTCCCGGATCTACCTTCTGAGCTTTAATAATTTGATCCGTAAGGGTAGGTTTTGCCACCAAGGTGGAAAGAAAACCTTGAGGTACAATGTGAAGGTTAAGTTTCCGAAATTCCTCATGGAGAAGCGGTTGACTTTGTTGTAACATCAGGTTGTTACAATAAGATTTACGACTTAGCGCATCAGCCATGACGTTGGCTTTCCCTGGGGTGTAGGTTATTCCTAAATCGAAGTCTGTGATCAATTCAACCCAACGTCTCTGTCTGAGATTCAAATCCGGTTGGGTGAAGATGTACTTCAGACTTTGGTGATCAGTGAATATTTCGCAACGATTACCGAGGAGGTAATGTCGCCAGGTCTTAAGTGCATAGACTACGGCTGCAAGCTCTAGATCATGAGTAGGATAATTCTCCTCATGTGGGTGCAATTGCCGTGAAGCGTAAGCAATTACGTGTCGATCTTGCATAAGAATGCAACCTAGTCCTTGTCGCGAGGCGTCGCAGTAGATAACAAAGTCCTTGGAGAAATCTGGCGGTACCAGTACGGGAGCAGAGGTCAGGCGTCTTTTCAGTTCCTGAAAGCTGTGCTCACATTGTGGAGTCCATTCGAACTTCTTATCTTTCTTGAGGAGTTCGGTTAGAGGTTTAGCAACTTTGGAGAAGTTCTCGACAAAGCGACGACAATAGCTCGCTAAGCCTAGAAAACTCCGAACTTGCTTGACCGATTCGGGCGGAGTCCAATCAAGGACGGCTTGAACTCGTTCAGGGTTAACAGTAATACCTTTACCAGATATTACATGACCCAGATAGGTCACTTCTGGCAACCAGAATTCACATTTAGAAAATTTGGCATAAAGGCGATGCTCTCGAAGTTTCTGCAACACTAGCCTTAGATGTTCGGTATGTTCTTCCTCGTTCTTGGAGTAGATGAGTATATCATCGAGGTAAACTACGACGAATTTATCCAAATACTCCATGAAGATTGAGTTCATTAACCAAGAAAAGGTGGCTGGAGCGTTGGTTAAACCGAAGGACATGACGGTGTACTCGTATTGGCCATAACGAGTAACAAAGGCCGTCTTAGGAATGTCCCCGTTTCTGATTTTGATTTGATGGTAGCCCAACCTCAAATCCATCTTGGAGAAGACTGAGGATCCAGCGAGCTGATCATACAGGTCGTTGATCCTGGGAAGCGGGTATTTGTTCTTGATTGTGACCAAATTGACAGGTCGGTAATCTACAACCATCCGGTCCGTACCATCCTTCTTCTTGACAAATAGGACGGGGCAAGCCCACGGAGATGAACTAGGGCGGATGAAACCCTTTTTCAAGGACTCATCGAGTTGTTTCTTAAGCTCGGCTAGTTCTAGGGGTGCCATCTTATAGGGTCTTCTAGCAATCGGAACGGTTCCTGGAATGAGGTCTATTACGAACTCAACATCCCTGTCAGGTGGAACACCTGGCAATTCCTCTGGGAAGACATCCGGAAAGTCACGGACTACCGGAACGTCCTCGAGGTCTGGCAAGGGGCTGGCGTTAAGAGAATATAATTGTCGCTTGGCTATTCGGGTCAAGACATTGACTATCTTCCCCGAAGGATGGGTGAGTTGAACAGTCCTAGAGAAGCAATCAATTTTGGCTTGATGAGCTGACATCCAGTCCATACCCAAAATGATATTAATATCTGAAGATTTAAGGGCTATCAAAGATGCAAGGAAAACAAGTCTGTCGACTTGGATTTCATTTCCATAACTTACCCTAGAGGTCTGCCATCTAGAACCAGGAGTAGAAATTTCCATAGTGGATGGCATGTCACAGAATGCAACGTTATGCAAACGAGCATAATTTTCGGATATAAAAGAATGAGAGGCTCCTGTATCGAAAAGAACAGATGCCGGGTGGCAATTAACAAGAAGCGTACTGAGAACGACGTTGGGATCCTCTTGAGCTTCTTCGGCAGAGATACAATTGACATGGCCACGTGTAGCAGTGACCGGCTTGGCATGGAATATTTTTCCTGTCGGCTTGCCACGGCCAACAGCTTTAGCAGATTGATTGGGGTTGGTCTGGGGACACTCACGCATATAGTGACCAGATTCCCCACATTTGAAACAAGTCACGGAACTGGTACGTGGAGGAGCATTGTTGGTTGGACCCCCATAGGGCTTGGCCGGTGCAGACTGTTGAACAGGGCGAGGCGCCTGGAAGGATGGCCTCGGTGTGAACCTGGGTGGCAGGGCGATGTTGGGTACCCACACGCGGCGCTTTTGAGGACCAGCACCGGATGAGGAACCCATGTCACGGCCATGCTTGCGTGTTGCGTCATAGTCAGTCTGACCAGTTTCAGCACTAATGGCTTTGTTGACAAGTTTCGAAAAAGATGTGCACTCATGCAGACGGAGGTCGCGGCGAAGCTCAGGACTAAGGCCCTTACGGAACCTTGCTTGCTTCTTGGCGTCAGTAGACACTTCCTCAGTTGCATATCGCGCGAGATTACCAAACTCCCTGCTATAGACATCCACAGAAAGTCGGCCTTGGGTGAAATTGCAGAATTCCTCACGTTTACGGTCCATGAGACCCTCCGGAATGTGATGTTCACGGAAAGCCTCGCTGAACTCAGCCCAAGTAGTGACATGGCCCGCTGGGCGCATGGCTCCATAATTCTCCCACCATAGACTGGCGGGGACTTCAAGATGATATGCAGCAAAGGTGACCTTGTCAGCCTCAGCTACTAGCGTGGAACGCAGCTTGTGAGAGATACTGCGAAGCCAGTCATCAGCGTCGAGAGGCTCGACGGAGTGGTGGAACGTGGGTGGATGCAATTTGATAAAATCACTGAGTGACACCACGTTAGCCCTCTGATGGTGTGCTGTATTCTGTTCAATACGCTCCAACAAACGGTTTGTCTCCCGCTTGTTTCTCTCAGCTTCCATCATAACCTCGGCTAGTGAAGGAGGATGAGGCAGATTTTCATTCCTGCCCTCACTGCCTTCGGCCTGCTCTTGAGAAGCAGGGTTAGCGCGCGTGTTGACCATCCTAGGTAACAAGACAATGATTTAGTCAGAACGATAAAATTCCGACATAGGATACAGAATGTAAGGAATAATTCGGAATGTAAGATGATCATCCGTATGACATGGTAAATACAGAAACTGCTTCTTTTATTCCATCGTCATACACACCATACAAGGTTTAGTACAAGACCAAACAAAGTACTATTATGGTGAGAAAAGGATTACATCTCATCGGAGGCATTCCAAGCTCCTATACATTATTTTTCTACACCTCCGGAAAGGAGTACAAACTAGGTCATATCCCACGAGTCACGCGGGACGATAGATGACACAGCTAGTGCGAACTAGTGATACTATCACTAACTCAGACCGATCCGTAGTAGTCCTCGTAGAAGTCACCTCCATAGCCTGGAAGTTCAACATGATCATCCGGAAACAGACGGTCTCGCGGAGCTTGTGGACCATAGGGGCTAGGATGAGGCCTTGGACCAACAAACGGTGGCCTGCGGGGACCGCGAGGTGGGGTGATGCCTCCTACATCACGCCAAACCATCACGTCTGGCAGAGCAGATCTCACAGGATAGAGATCGCGCATATCTGAATATCCAGCTTGCACCGCCGGTGCGAACCGAGTCAAAGTGGCCCAGTGGTCAGCACGGGTATTGAAGAGCTCTAACCTCAAGGCCCGATTTTCACGGTCCTTATCCTCGAGCATCTCAGCAGTGGTGCGAGTCCGTGAATCCTCCTGAGTGGAGTCAGCATAGATAGCCTGGAGATACCCTTGTGCTCCCGGAAGTGATCCTGGCATATACCGGAAGTCAGAGTCCCGAAATAAACCAGATCTGACTCGCATAATGGTCATCATAGAGTAGGCGGCGTCCTGCACAGCCATCTCAATAGTAACCCCGAGTCCATAGGAGCAGTGAAGAGGCTCGGTGGATCCAGGATAAGATGGAAATATCCTGACAGTGCAGAGATACTGGCTTTGATTGAAGTCCCGGAATTGCTCTTCGACCGTGTACTCAGGATACCAGCGGTATCCAGCCTCAGTCATTACCCTGACCAACTTAGCAGTATGGCCGGGTACATCTAGGCATCGAGTCAGGCGAACCACTTGATTAAGGTCGCGAGTGGCCATCTGAAAGCATAATCATAATGCAAAGGCATTAGAATTTCTAGCAAAATTTCGGCAGCATAACAGCTGTAAATGCTCAAAAAGGATTTTGAGACATTTGACAAAGGATTTCGTACACACTCAACATCACCATATCAAAGTTCTGAAACCATTCTGGCAACATAATGTGGTAGTAGAACTGAACTAGGCTTGTAACCACCAAACTCATAAGGTACTACTGATTAGTAACACGTGATCCTGATAGAGAGTATAGATCCTAATTCCTTAACCCCCGGTGGAAGAATGGACTGACTCAGATCAGAAAGTCATAAGGTATAAGGAGTAAAAGAGCCTTACGTCCCAACCCACAAACAATTCCCCTACATATAACTAAAGAATTTCTAGACTCAACATCGACCAGTTTGGCTTGGAGAACCTACAGGCAGTCTGGCTCTGATGCCAACGCTGTCAGGACCCCGACTCGATGTCACATCGATCTAGCTGGTAACACCTCATATCACTTTGCGGCCTCACGCACGGTATCCCCACGGGTGTCGTCTTACCTTTTCCCGGGACCGTTTGCGCCTTTTGGCTCACGTATATGATAGTGTCGCTAGCATCCATATGATAAGGAGCCCGGGCTGACATGACTAGTCGTAAACCCAAAGTGGCACAGACTTACAGGGACAGGCATCCATGACCCAGCTTCGAACGTGTCGGTCATCAGCAAGTGGGTCCGGGCTGTAGCACTGGGCTAGCAAGACTCAGGTAAACCGGGCTGTAGCGGGCTAACAGGACTCCGGTACTCAAAGCGTGACATTTCCCCGAAGGGACAGACACAGGAACGAAGAAGGACACATGCCGGCCAGCCTAAGTGTTCCAGAGCAGTAGCAAGCTACCATGGCTCAGCGGTAACACTAGGAGACATTTCCCGGTAAGAGAGGCTACTAAAGATAAACAACTAGATAGTCAGATCCCACACATACCAAGCATTTCAATCATACACACAATATGCTCGATATGTGCAAATACAACGAAGCATCACAACATGACTCTATGACACAAGTACTTTATTTAAGGCTCAGGGAGCCATACATAACATACACAAAGGTACGGGTCTCACGACCCAACATACAAGTCATACAGTCATACAAACCAGCAGCGGAAGTACATTGTCTGGGTACAGACAACTAGTAAAATAAAAGAGGCTTGGAAAGCCTGGCTATACTACGTGGTCCATCACAAGCTCAGGGTCACCACCTGGGTCTTTAGCCTACTCGTTGATGTCAACGTCTACATAGAACCCATCATAAGGGGTTGCAGCGTCTTCTGTAAAAATGTAGATTATAGCAACATGAGTTCAAAGGTACTCAGCAAGACTTACATCAGACCCTACATACATGCATAGTATCAAGAAGGGTTGGTGGAGTTATTGCAACAAGCCAGCTTTGACTCTTGGCTAGGCTATCCTACGATACTCCAACTTGAAATGTTTTGCGCACACGAGTCCACTACTCACCACTTCAATACACTACTGAGGATCCACCTCCGTCTTCCTACGGAAGATCCATCCTCGGCACTCACACTTATCTTGAGGCTTTTAGTAGTTTCCATTTACTTGTCTATGAACTGTATAGGCAACCAAGTAGTCCTTTACCGCGGACGCGGCTATTCGAATAGATCATGTTAACCCTGCAGGGGTGTACTTCTTCATACACGCTCTCACCACTTACCGTCGTTTACACGACATGTACTCGGCAACCTTCAAGCGGAAGCCCAACGTGGGTGTCGGCCACGACCTACCTAATCACCTAAGCCTCCAGTCCAGGTTTATCGCCTATTCAGGTTCCATCCGCAGGGAGTCCGGCCGAGGTTTCCCATACGGCCCCGAACGATGTGAACAGGGTTCCCGAGATACCTAACGGGTATTCGGTACACCCGGCCACGTACCTACCGCATCACAGCCCACCCCTACGGTCAGCGCTGTCCACGGCCTCCAGTAGGCTACAAACACCAGAAACTACTTGCAACTCCTGGACGGAGAACTAGGGTGAATAAGAAGCCGAGAGGGTCCATTGGTTTCGGGCCCAATGCATGGTAGTAGCTGATGCTTAAATCACACATACAGATCTCAGTGCTTAAGGTCGGCTTCAATGAAACAACCCACCATGTACTCCTACATGGCCTCTCATCGATACCTTTACCAATTCGTGTTCACCACACCACTCCCATTACCGACATAATCATTTTACTCTAGCCATCTCCCAGATGAACCAGACCTGACACGACTCTAAGCATAGCAGGCATAGCAAGGTAGGAACAACACATACATATGGCTCAATCAACTCCTACACATGCTAGTGGGTTTCATCTAGTTACTGTGGCAATGACAGGTCATGCAGAGGAAATGGGTTCAACTACCGTAGCACACAGCAGTTTGAATCGCGTTGTCTTAATGCAGTAAAAGAGAGCAGGAGCGAGAACATGGGATTGTATCGATATGATCAAATGGTTGGTTGCTTACCTGATGGTTCGACGCACTGATATGGTTCTTCGTTAGGGTAATCACGGTATTCCTCGGGGGCAGAACCTGTCGCAAGGGACATCGATACACAAGCATCACCAAACAATGTGCAACAATATGATGCATGCATGAAACATGGCAATATGAGTGTGTTGGGCTAATGCAACTAAAACCAGAAGGGTTTGAACAAATTTGAATCAAAGATTCAAATTTCAAACTCAAACATGGCCTCTTTAAGTGCTTTTCCTTGTTCTGCTTAAAACATCAATTTACCTTGTTTGATCATGCATGAAAATAGTACAGATGGATAGATTGGATTTTTCTGATCATTTTTCATATATAATTTGTCCAATTTGGAGTTACAGAATAAAAGTTATGAATTTTTGAAGTTTAAATAATATTCTGGAATTTCCTGATTTAATTTAAATCCAGAATATAATTATTGCGCCAGCATGACGTCAGCATGACGTCAGTGGTCAACTGCGGCTGGCTGAAGTCAAACCTGACGTGTGGGGGCCACACGTCAGTGACAGGGGGGGTTAAACAGGTTTAAATTAATCCTAATTAGGGATTAGTGGCACTGGGGCCCACTGTCAGTGTTAGGGGGGGTTGACTAACAGTAGTTAGCGCTAATCTAACCACCTGGCCGACAGGGCCCACGCGTCAGTGACCCTGGGGGTTGGGCTCGGGGTGGCCGGAGTTGACGGCGGCGAGCTCGGCTGCGGCGGCCGGAGTTCGGGTGCGGTCGGGATCGATGTTGCAGAGGGTTTGGGGAGGCGTTAGTGTGTGCTGCGTGATCCTAGTGAGGTGTAGAGCACGATAGTGTGCTCGGTTGGGTGCTACGGTGACCGTGGCCACGACGGCGACATCGCCGGCGGCGTGGAGCTCTCGACCAAGGTGGGGCTAGGGCCTAGAGGTCGGGAGAGACCAGGGGAGAAGGGGGAAACGATCCGGGGGCTCACCGCGGAGCTGCAGGGATGGTTAGCGGGCTCGGGGACGCGCTGGAGACGACGAATTCGACGGCGACGATGATCGGAGCCCGAAGAGGGGAACGGCGACGTGGCGGCGATGCCGGGCTTCCGGGGAGCTGTGGAGCGGTGGGGAGGAAGAGGGGGTTGTGGCGGAGCTTCTGAGCTAGTCGGGGGAGCGAGGGGTGGCCGGAGATGGCTGCTACGGCGAACGGTGGCGACGGTGGTGTTCGGCCGTGTGAGAGAGAGAGCGAGGGAGAGGAAGGAAGAGCCGGGGGAGAGTGAGAGAGAGCAGGGGGGATCGGGACGGCCTGCGGGAGTCGTCCACGCGGCCAGGAGCTCGTCGGCAAGCAGGAGGTGGCCGCGCGGCCGTGCGCGCGCGAGCACGCAGCAGCTTCGGGGCGAGGGGAGGAAGACGACGGAGGGCTACAGTGTTGGGCTGGGTCGGCTGCTGGCTGGGCCGGCCAGCTGGCTGGGCCGCACAGTGGAGGAGCCCAGGTAATTTTTCCCCTTTTCTTCTGTTTCTGTTTTATTTAATATAAATCTGCAACTTTGTTGAATTTAATAAAATACCTAGGCAACTTCAAAAATCACCAAACTATTCCTGGCCCATAGTTGGATTATTTCCAACATGAAACATTTTAGTTTGGAGATATTTGAGCATTTAAATATTTTATATTATTTTAAATGCCCAAATTCAAATATTTATGATTTAATTCAAAACCCTAGGATGGCCTAGGAAAATGTGCACCATTTTTGGCAGAGGTTCTGAAGCAAGACAAAAATGATGGACATTTTAGAAGGGCATTTCAGGTTCATTGAAAAATTATTTTAGTAACCCTAGTTGGTTTCAGAGGGAACTGGGGGTTCTGTCATCCCCATTTCAAGTTTCTGAAGAAAGAGTAAACATGATGCAACACTCTAATGCATGACTAGCTAGGGTGTGACACTCTTCGCCTTCTATTGTGAGGCGTTCATGGGTGTGCTACACTCCGTTGCCCTGTTCTGCCATCTCATCTATCTTCGCAAGACCGGCGACAATCCGGTCGGGTGCATCGGTTTCGTTGTGGCGCGGGGTGGTAACGCAATCTCCCGCGCCGGGAAGAAGGTGGATGATGCCATGAAGAGGTGGGTGTTGATGGATGATAAGAGCTTCCAGAGCTCACTGAAGCTGCCGACCGCATTCCCCATCTCCAACAAGTGGTGGAAATCCGAGAAGATCACCGACCCTGCCCTGACATGGTTTGTGCGGACGATGGACAAGGAGCTGAAGGACGCGAAGTTGACGGGGGCTATGCTCATCAGGGAGTTCCTGAAGCAGCGCGTCGTGCCGCTTCAAGACCGCCCCCGTCCCTTGTGGAAGCTTGGTGGTGACGACGACAAGATCCGCCTGCACCGAGATCCCCTTCCCGAGGAGGAGCTGAACAAGATGCTACTCTACCTGATGGGAAGGGATCTAAGCAATCCTCTGGAGGGCTGGCTCCCGCTGTATGACCGTGAAAACGCCGAGGAGGTCGCCGCGGCCATGCCTGTCTTTGATGAGCTCGAGTTTGTGCGGCTGGGGTCTTCCTTGCTGCCTACTACCTTGGTGCTCCTCTCCTCCGATGGCCAATCCTCCGAGACCACCGAGGATGAGGTCGTGGATGAATCCTTTGCCCCAGAGCAAAGGGAGCTCCCGCATGACCTGCCAGACGACGATGATGATGGAGAGCCCCCGGTGGTGGAGGTGTCGCGCCCTCCAGGAGTCGCCACGAGGTCTGTGGTGGCCTCCTTGAAGAAGCACAAGCGACCAGTTGCGAGGAAGAGCAGGACCGCGGTGATTTCTCCGGGCAGCAGCCCACCTTCGCCGACGCCGCCCCAGGCGACGCTGACCGCAAGCTCTCCTGCTCCCAAGGGCTCGGCGCCAGCTGCTCCGCCTCAGCGCCCGCTGCTGAGCATGAAGAGGCACTACGCCTTTGTTGACCAGTAAGTTTCTCCCTTATCCTTGCTTGTTGGTTCTTGAAGTGGTGCTGAGCGTACTCTCCTGTCATTAGGCAGCAGCCGTTGAAGAAGCAGAAGGAGGGTACGGAGATCGCCGCAGCCGCAAGCGATGGCATGGCCTCTGCAGCCATGGTGAAGAAAGGTGCCGCTACCTCCAGCACCCCAGAGGTGACGCCTTCTCCGGAGGATTTGGATGCCTGTCCTCAGGAGGTACCGGTGCCTTCGGTAGGCCTGACCCCTCCAACACCCAGCCTTGTCACAGTTGCTGGGGGCAATCAGTCTCCAGAGCCCCCGGTCCATCATGAGGCTGAGGTTTCTTCTGCCACGGCGCCGAGGGCGTCTCCTCCCTTGCACAGCGCGTGGCCGAGCCACGGTGTTCCTGCTCCCTCCGGGACCCTGGAAGAGGGAAGGGTGGCGCTGGACCTCCTCCAGGGTGAGCTCCAGGGCCCGGACTGTCGTTTGGCACGAGGTCGCCTGGGGTTGATCTGTGGTTGGCACAGGGCTGCCGCGTCTGTTCACGTGGCCTGGGGCTCTGCGGAGGAGGCCCAGAAGGCACTTGGGGTGTTCGCCACGGCGCGTGACCTGGCGCAGAAGGAGGCCGCAGAAGGTGAGAACCGGTGTTGTGCGGTGGAGGCAGACCTGAAGACCCTCCAGGATCAGCAGGCCACCCAGGCTAGCTAGCTCCAGGAGCGCGAGGAGAAGCTGAAGGCCCAGGAGGCTGCCGTTGCCAGTCGGGACGCTGAGGTGAAGAAGATGGCTTTAGAGAAGGCCGGGGAGTGCGATCGCCTGGTGAAGCTGAGAGAGGAGGTGGAGGCAGCCAATGTGGCCCTGTCCGAGACCAAGAAGGTGGCCGCCATGGAACGTGACACCCTCTCCTCCCTTGAGGTGCGCTTCCACAAGGCCCAGAAGGCGCTCTTTGGAGATGGTCCCTCGGGAAAGGCGGTGGTGATGACCCAGAGGGAGAGCCCTACTGCTCTGCTTCCTGAAGTTGTGGCGGTGCTCGAAGATGCTGTCGACGGGTTTACATCTCTGGGGAAGGCGAGGCACGCTCACTTTATTCCGTGGCTCTGACGTGCGTCTTCAGCCATCTTTATCTCCAGGATGCCAGCTTCAACCTCTCCTCCTTCCTTGCTCCGGGGAACGCCAACTCCCGGGATGCTACTGCTATCGCCGTGAAGAGCTTCGTGGATGCCATGCTGAACAAGTACATGGTGGTTGGCCCTCCAAATGAAGCCTGTGGGACGAGCGGCGCGCCTGGCGACGAGGTTCCGCTGGCGACCAGCGGTGATGCCCAAGTATGAAGAGGTGGCTCGGAGGTTTTCCTTTTGCATGTTTATCCTGCACCATGCGACATGCCTCGGTGAGGCATTTAAAACTATTTGCTTGGAACAATATGTCTTGTAATAACTAGATTATGCTCATTTAGCTTTTTCGTTTGCTTTATTGTTCTACGTCGGCAGAGCCCAGCCCCACGCATACCTCAGCCGTCGTTGGGTTGTCCGGATCACCAGGACGAGCCCAAGAGGTGAGGGGCTACAAGACTAGTTAGGCTCCTGAGTTGTGATGCTCAGGAGTCCCCCTTGACGTGCGAACATATTAGGAAAAGATGTAGGGGCAAGCCATGATGTTCTGCGTCGGCAAGGCCCGGCCCCGCGCGTGTCTCAGCCGGAGTTGGGTCATCCGGATCACCAGGACAAGCCCAAGAGGTAAGGGGCTACGGAACCAGTTAGGCTCCTGAGTCGCGTTGCTGAGGAGTCCTCCTTGACGTACGAACAGCTTGAAGGAGAAGGGTGACAACCAGGTCTTGGCGTATTGCCCAGGGCCCGGCCCCGCACATACCTCAGCCGTTGTTGAGTCGTCCGGATCACTAGGACGAACCCAAGAGGCGAGGGGCTACGTGACCAGTTAGGCTCCTGAGTCACGATGCTCAGGAGTCCCCCTTGACGTACGAACAGACCATCCTACCTTTCCCTCACCAAGCTCTCTCTTGGGAGGGGTGCGCGAAGACCAGGCCCGTGAGGCTTCTCAAGGTGGGGTACGCCAGGCGTGTCCTAAGCGTAGCCCCCGTGCCCAGCCCCCTCGCGCTACCTTCCTGAGGGAGAGCAGCGCGGTGAGGCTAGTCACCGAGCCCGGAGGCTTCCTAAGGTTATTGCGGCCGTGAGGCCACCCCCAGTTGTTTATCACCAGCGTGGAGCATAGCGCTTCCGCTCTTGCACGGGCATAGTCGCTCCTCGGCAGTGTCGACGACCAGCATGGAGCATGGTGCTTCCACTAGTGCGTGGAAGGGGGCTCCCTCCGAGGAGAGCCCCCGGGGCGAGTACAGCCCTGCCCTGGCACGTGGCTTGCACGACAGGACTAGAGGAGGTGTATATGGGCACCCGTGAGCCAGCGCAGGACTCACGAGGCCCTACCTCAAGGCGGGTTGCGCCTAGTCTTGATTGGGGATGCTTGAATTGGTCCTACGAGATGGTTAGGAAGCCTGCACCAAATGAATTTCCTGGGGCTATTGCATGAGAAGGCCAGACACCAACGAACCTAGGAGGTGACGTGAATGGGGCCAGCCTGCTAGACAGAGCTCAGCCGCTGGATTTATCAATGCTGCAGGGACGGGTCCGAGCACAGGCATCGTGCCTAGTATTCTCATGCAAAGATCCTGAAGAAAGACAGTCGGCACGCGGTTCCCGTGGACACGGGGGCACCATGTCGCGTGCCCTTCCTCATCCATCATGATTAGCTCATGCGAGAACAAGGCACCAAGATCCACGGGAGGTGACGTACACGGGGCTAGCCCATGAGCAAGAGCTCAGCTACTTGGGTTTAGCGACGCTGCAGGGACGAACCCGAGCACAAACGCCGTGCCAGTCCTTAATCATGAGGCGGTCACGGGAGGGTTCGCAAGGGCGCGAGATGTTCTTAGCGACGAAGCGCCGGTCAGGCAATTGGTAATTCGAAAGTAGTTTGCAAAGGATTGTAACTGGCTCTGATAAAATGCAAAAGGGATACAAGTTGTAGGGACAGACCCACATGGGCTGGCGATGATGCAGCCCGAGCAGTGCCAAACTGAACAAACTAGGGAGATGTGACCTGGTACCGTTGCTGAAGAGTTGTTGAAGTAGCCAAAAAACGCGTGCTGCTGAAGCCGTTTTTCATGAGCCGCTCCGATGCCGAGCCTCGGGAGGCTCGAAGGGACCGGAAGGCTCCTGAGGGTGCTCCTCCACTTCCGCCAAGATCGCCTGGCGCCTGGCCTCGTAGGCTGCTTGAGCGTCCCTCATGCAGCGCTGGAACGCCTCAGCCGCGACTGCCAGGCCGAAAGGCATGCAGACGTAGCTGTGAGGCGGTCCCTCGCATCGGCCGACACGAGACGGCCACATGAGCTGCCGAGACGCGGCCATGTTGATCCCAGGGATGTCGATGCAGATGCAGAACTCTTTACCCTCACTAGGGCAGCAAGCTCCGCCTCGTGGCAGGCGATGATCGCCTTGCAGAACCCTTCCTTCCTGAATCTCCTCGATTGACTCACTGATGAATTCCTAAACGCCTGGTGCCTCACGCCTGCTGCCTTCTCTTGGGAAGCGTGCTCTCAAGAGCACTTCCACATGGTGCCCAAGCGCCACTCTCGCGACATGGGCTAGGTCTGAGGCCCTCTAGAGTAGAGCCCGTGAGCCCAGCCTAAGAGGGGTGCCGGGCGCGCCTTCCTATGTGACGGGTGAAGCTTCCGCATCCGGGGAAGCGAGGCTCAGCACTGCGTCCTCGAGTGATGCTTCCTCACGAGATCCCTGGCTCACCTGCAGCTTCTTTGTCTTGGGGGCGACCTCAGGAGGGAGGGCGCCATCGTCGTCTTCTGGGTTCTCAACTGCTGCAGCCTGGAAAGCGCGCTCAAGGGAGCACACCGCATCCTTCTCCTTATAGGTGACCGTGATGATGCCGCTGCTTCCTGGCATCCTAAGGATGTTGTAACCGTGGTGCGTGGCCGCCATGAACTTGGCCAGTTCTAGGTACCCAAGGATGGCGTTGTAGGGCAGGTGGATGTCGGTGACGTCGAAGTCGATGAGCTCAGTGCGGTAGTTGTTGCGCTCGCCGAAGGTGACAGGGAGGCAAACTTGCCTGATCGGGTGTGTTGATCCATCGGTCACTCCTGAGAATGATTGGTGGGGTGCAGCTGGTAGTATGGCACCTGGAGCCTGTCGAACGTCTGGACAGAGAGAATATTGAGCCCTGCTCCGCCATCAATGAGAGTCTTGGTGACGGTTACGTTGCTGATGACGGGGGAGTAGATCATGGGGAGCGCGCCAGCAGTGGCCACGCACTTGAGCCGGTCTGAGGAGTCGAAGGTGATGGCGCACTTGGACCACTTGAGGGGGCGAGTTGACTCAAGCTTGGGGAGCGCCGCGTTGACCTCGCGCGTGAACTGCTTGAAGACACGGTGAGAAGCTGGGGCTTGTGAGCCGCCCAAGATGCAGGCAATGGCCTGCGGCTCCTGGAAGCCCCCAGCCCCCTCGTCCTGATGGTGATCCTTGTTCCTTCTTGGCAGTGGAGGCAGAGGAGGCAAAGCTGCATTTCCCTGAGGGCGGTCCTCACGAGGCTGCTCCCTCTAGTTGCCCTCGCGAGGCTAGTCGCGCCACTCTTGATGGCAGTCGCGTCCGTCCCAGCATCCTTCGCCTCATCCACCTCCGCGATTGTAGCCCCGATCGTTGCGCTCGGGGAGTCGACCGAGGCACCCATCGCGAAGAGCCCCGAGCTCCTGACAGTCGCTAGTGTTGTGGCTGTAGACGTTGTGGAAGGCGCAGAATGGCCGCTTGCCCTTGGAGGACTTGGGGTGGTCGCAGCCGCGCTTGGTCTCTGGCTCTGCCGCAAGCACGGCCGGCCCCTTGCGCTTCATGTCCTCGGTCTTGGTCTTCTTTTCTTCTGGATCAGCATGAGGGAGCTCGAGGAGGGAGAGGCGTCCCTCCTCAGCCCTCGCGCACTTGTTCGCCATGTTGAACATCTCCAGAGCAGTGCAGAGGTGCTCGTGGATAGCGAGCTCCTCCTTCATCTTGACATCACGGACGCCATCGGTGAACGCGGAGATGATGGCCTCGTCGGACACCTTGGGAATCTTGAGGAGGACGTTGTTGAAGCGTTGGATATACTTATGCAGGGTCGCTCTAGGCTGCTGCTTGATGCGGCGCAAGTCGCCCGCGGCCGGGGACGGTCGCGGGTGCCCTGGAAGTTGGCGATGAAGCGGCTGCGCATCTCCTCCCAGGAAGAAACCGACCCCTCGGTCAGGTTCAGGAGCCAAGAACGCACGCCATCCTTGAGGGCCATTGGGAACCAGTTTGCCATGATCTACTCGTCGCCGTTGGCCACCTCGATGCTCAGCTCGTAGAGCTGCAGGAACTCGGCAGGGTCTGCGATGCCGTTGTAGCGTGGAGGCAGGTCGGGCTTGAATTTGCTTGGCCAAATGACGTTGCAGAGCTGTGCAGTGAATGCGCGGCATCCTGTCGTGGCCACCGGAGGTCGTCAAGGGGGTAGAACATGGTCCTGTTGCACGTGCACCGCCACCTCCTGTGGAGGCTCGTGAGCCTGGTGCTAGGGCGCTGGAAGCACGTGTGCCTCTCCTTGGGGACGTTGAACCACCTGGTAGCTCACGTTGTCCCGAGCCGGCGCCGGGCGCTGCGGGTCGCGCCGTGGAGCCATAAGCCTTGGCTCAATGATGGCGCCCCAGGCCGAAGGCGAGGGAGGAGCCCCGTGCGCGACGTCGCCTGCTGCAGGTGGATGCTGAGGTAGCGAGTGAGCCGGCCTGTCGAAGCCCCCATGCGCGACGCTGATGAGCTCGGCGATGCGCTCGAGCCACTTCTCGTAGAGATCACCCACGGGACGGTAGCAAAGAAGCTCCCGCGCCATGAGCAGCGCGGCCTGCGCGTCCACCTGACCGCGGCGCGCGTGGGATGATGAAGCTGCTGGAGTCAGTGATGGAGTAGCGGTGCGGCCGTCACGGCGCACCAACGGGTGCAGCAATGAAGCTTGCTGCTCGTGGCTGGCAGGGCTCGTGGCGGCGTTGGCCACCAGAGAAGGAGCGCGGCTGGCACAGCCGTCACCCGCCAGAGCCGTCTAAGCGACGCCGGCGGCGATTGCAGCCCAACGCTCGGCGCGAGCCCTGCATGCATCGGCCATGGAGATGTCGGAGCAGTAGTGGATCGAACGACGGAAGAGAGGATCCGACGCACCCCTACCTGGCGCACCAAATGTCGGATTTCGGGATCTGGCAACCCATGAGAGGTTCAAACACTGGGGTGCGTGCGGAGATCTCAACCTGGCCAGCCTGCCTACTCGCGATCCTTCCTTGCCTAGCGCGTAGAGCTCACATAGACACAAAGACATAGAGATTTATACTGGTTCGGGCCACCGTTGTGGTGTAATACCCTACTCCAGTGTGGTGTGGTGGATTGCCTCGAGGGGCTATGGATGAACTAGTATAGGGATGAACAAGCCTCAGGAGATGAGGTGTTCTTGAGCTGGTGTGTTGCTCTACTTGCTCTGGTTTCGGCCCCTTTCTATGGTGGTGGCTAAGTCCTATATATAGTGCCTTGGTCCTCCTCCCAAATATGAGCGGGAAGGGATTCCACAAGGATTTGAAAGGGGAAAAGTAGTACAGTCTATCCTGACAAAAGTAGTCTTCGCTTGCGAAAAGCCTCTGGTCGTGACGTCGCGATGGGCTTGGTGATGACCTCCGTCTTGATGTCCTGGCGGTCTTGGTCTTGTTGCACCAGAATGGAAACCTTTGGTTGATTCCTTGGGACTTCGCGCCTGTGGCTTGCCTCCCTTGCACCGAAGAGGAAACCTGTGCTCTGCACCCGCCTGGAGCCCGCCTGGCCTTGGTCGTCATGGCTCACGTCAGCTGAGCCTCATGAGGTAGCTGCATAGAACTCTTCACCCCTTAGGAGCCCTCCTGAGGAGGCCAACTCCTTCGGGGGCCTTGGCGTCGTCCCCGTCGTGAGGCTTGGCCCCTTGCGAGAGTCTTGCTATGTTGGTGTTGAAGCTGGGCCGTACCAGGCCGTCGATGGAGCCACGTGGTGGGCCGCAGGTAGGCAGGACTGGATACCTCCAAGTCCAGAACGCCGACATTATTTACTTTTGTGATGAAGTTGCTAGAATTGCTAGACCTGATACTAAAAATAAACATAGAACTGTTGTAGGCATGCCTGTTATTTCTGTTAAAATAGGAGATCATTGTTATCATGGCTTATGTGATATGGGTGCTAGTGCAAGTGCAATACCTCATTCCTTATACAAAGAAATTATGCATGACACTGCACCTGCTGAGATAGAAATAATTGATATTACAATTAAGCTTGCCAATAGAGATACTATTTCATCAGTTGGGATTGTTAGAGATGTTGAAGTCTTGTGTGGGAAAGTTAAATATCCTGCTGATTTTCTTGTTCTTGGTTCCCCATCAGTTGGGTTCGACACTCTTACTTATCGAAAGGGCTACGATAGATCCCCTACACTTGTGGGTCATCATGATGCCTCGTCTTCTAAGGTATTGGGACTTGGCAAGGTTGTGATTTCTCATGATCTCACGATCGAGAAGGTCGTGCTTGTCGAGTCCCTTGCGTACAGTTTGCTCTCCGTTCGTCAACTTGCACTCATCAGCTTTACAACTTTCTTTGATATTGATACCATGGCCCTCTTGTGGAGCAAGACTCTTAAAGTAGCCTTTGTTGGGCATGTCGAGAACGGTCTCAATGTGATTAAATTTTCGGAGCGACCCACTAAGACCGTGACATGCCTAATGGCTAAAGTTGATGTGGGATGGCTTTGGCATCGCCGTTTAGCCCATGTCAATATGAGATCTTTGCAAAGTCTTCTCAAGGGGGACCATGTCCGTGGACTAACAAATGTTAGTTTTGCTAAAGATCGTGCTTGCAGTGCTTGTATCGAAGGAAAGCTACATGAGAAGGCTCACCCTCCCATGACTATCATTTACTCGAAGCGGCCTTTGGAGCTCCTTCACTTGGATCTCTTTGGGCCTCCATCCTTTCATACTTGGGGGTAGAAAGTATTGCTTGGTGATTTTGGGTAATTATTCAAGATACACTTGGGTGTACTTCTTCAAGAGGAAGAGTGAGACCCAACAAACCATCATTGATTTTGCAAATGAAGCTCAACGCCAACATAATGCAAAGATCTTGATGATAAGAAGTGACAACAACACGCAGTTCAAGAACTACACCTTGGATGAGTTTCTTAGTGATGAGGGGATCAAGCATCAATATTCCGCACCTTACACCCCTCAACAAAATGGTATAGCGGAGAGGAAGAACCAGACGTTGATGGATGCGGCAAGAACCATGATGGTGGAATTCAAGTCTCCATACCACCTTTGGGCTGAAGCCATCAACACCACGTGCCATGCATCCAATCGGCTATATCTCCACAAAGGCTTGAACAAAACTCCATATGAGATACTCACCAATAACAAGCTCAACCTCAAGTACTTTCGGGTGTTCGGGTGTAAGTGTTTCATTCTCAAGAAAGGTGTTCATTTGTCTAAATTTGAGGCTAGAGCTCATGAGGGCATATTTGTTGGTTATGCTACAAACTCTCATGCTTACCATCACCAACCCAAGACCCACATGCTTCCGAAGAACAAAGTGAAGGCCCTAAATATCATGAACAAGATCAAGGGCAAGATCAACCTCAAGATGGTGTTGAAGCACCAAGTGATGCCCAAGGTCAAGTTCTCTCCTCCGAGCAAGTTCAAGATCAAGGGCAACCTCAAGATCAAGAACAAGCTCAAGACGACGCTCAGGATGATCAAGTAACCGCTCCTCAACTCACTCCTGAGGAGGAATTGGAGCGTCGTGCCACCAAGATTGCAGCCAAGCTCTCAACCAAGTGTCATCTCATGACAAATGTGCTTGGAAGCATACGAAAGGGGGGGTAAGCGCTCGTAGACAATTGGCAATCTGTTGTGAACATCACGTGTTTGTCTCTTGTGTTGAACCAAGGTCTATGAGGCGCTCGAAGATCCGGATTGGCTTAATGCCATGCATGAAGAACTCAACAACTTCGAGCACAACAAGGTGTGGAGATTTGTGCCAAGGCCAACGGGGAACCATAATGTCATTGGAACCAAGTGGATATCCAAGAACATGCAAGATGCTCATGGAATTATTGTCCGCAACAAGGCTCGCTTGGTAGCACAAGGCTACTCCCAAGTCAAGGGTATCGACTACGGTGAAACCTTTGCTCCCATTGGTTGCCTTGAATCTATTTATTTGTTGATTGCTTATGCTCTTCATTATAACTTCAAGTTGCAACAAATGGATGTGAAGAGTGCTTTTCTTAATGGTCCTATTAATGAGTTGGTGTATGTCAAACAACCCCCCGGGTTTGAGGATCCCTATTTCCCCGATCATGTCTACCAACTCGATAAGGCACTCTATGGCCTTAAACAGGCCCCACATGCGTGGTATGACCACCTTACCGAGTTGTTGCAAGATCATGGGTTTGAAATTGGGAAAATCGACCCCACTCTTTTTACTAAGAAGTTCAAAGGGGAGTTGTTTGTGTGCCAACTATATGTTGATGACATTATCTTTGGTTCTCCTAACAAACCTTTCAATGAGGAATTTGCCGCTCTCATGACCTCAAAGTTCAAGATGTCCATGATGGGAGAGTTGAAGTTCTTTCTCGGGTTCGAAGTCAAGCAACGAAGAGAAGGAACCTTCATCAACCAAGCCAAATACACTCAAGACATGCTCAAGAGATTCAAGCTAAGTGATGTCAAGCCGGCTTCCACTGCAATTCCCGTCAAATGCCAACTTGACATAGATCCCAATGATTAAGCGGTGGATCAAAAGGTATATCGCTCCATGATTGGCTCCTTGTTTACCTTTGTGCATCTAGACTCGGTATCATGTTGAGTGTGGGAATTTGTGCACGGTTTCAAGCCGCACCTAAGGAAAGCCACTTTGTGGCAGTCAAGAGAATCTCTCGATATTTGGCTCATACCCCAAACTTTGGCTTATGGTACCGAAGAGGAGCAAACTTCAACCTTGTAGGCTATTCGGACTCTGATTGGGCGGGAGACAAAGTGGATAGGGAGTCAACTTCCAGAGGGTGCCAATTCCTTGGTTGCTCTTTGGTGAGTTAGTCTTCTAAGAAGAAAAGTGGTGTGTCTCTCTCGTCCACTGAAGCAAAGTATGTGGCCGCTGGTAGTTGTTGTGCACAACTTCTACGGATGAGGCAAACTTTAAAGGATTACAGTTTCATTTGTGACAAAGTGCCTCTTTGGTGTGACAATGAAAGTGCCATCCAGATTTCTCTTAATCCGGTGCAACACTTCAAGACGAAGCATATTGAGATTCGGTATCACTTCATCCGGGATCATATTAGGCGACGGGAGATCAAGCTCAACTATGTCAACACTCATGATAACCTTGCAGATATCTTCACGAAGCCCTTGGATGAAGCAAGATTTCGCGAGTTGAGGCATGAGCTAAATATCATTGATTCGAACAATGTGGCTTGAACCCTTGCACACCCCACCATACTCATCTTGATGTCTTGTTCTAGGTGTAGGCATGGACATAGGGGGAGTATTGTTCTCTCAATGAACTTTTCCTCCCCCCATTATGCATAAAATTGATCAACTCTTTCACATTAGCCATTTTTATGGTACTTGTGCTTCAAAGACGAGTTTTGGTCATGGGCCCAAGGATAATTCTTTGCGGCGCCATACCATTTGACTCAAACATAGGTGGCTCCGGCCACCGCCCCTGTGCTAGGGCATTTTTTTCTTGGTTGTGTGTTTCCTTTTGCCTTGTCCCTTTGGTTCTCCTAGATGCTTGAATTCTCCAAGGAGTGGATTTTATTGTTTGCTTCTTGCACACTTGGGGGATTCATCATCATAATATAGTGTCTTGCCTCCATCCTAAGCCTTCTCATCTCAAGCCATCTCTTCCAAATGTACACAAGCTTGATCTCTTTGTGCATGGGCTGATACAACTTGGCGGCACAACCGGTGGTCAGAGCGGTTCTACCGTTCTTCCACTAAGTTGTGTAGTCCCAGCGGTACTTCCGGTCTTGCACGAGCGGTTCTACCGCTCCTGCTTGCACCTGTACCCCTGGCCAGTAGTACCGGTATTTGGAAGCAGTGCTACCGCTACTTCCGGAGCGGAAGTACCTCTCTCAAACACCGGCTAGCTACAAGAGCGGTACTATCGGCTGACATCTGGGCGCATATATAAAGGGCGCGGGCTGGAGGTGTTTTCTATGCCCCCTCCGCGCCCGTCCCTCATCTGAACCCTAGCCGTCGGTTGCTCCGCCCATTGCCCCAGAGCGCCCTCAGGCCCTCCGGATCAGTCGGCCCTTCATCAGATCCACTCTATTGGGGTTGCCTCCTCTTCGATCTCCTCCCATGGATACCGGTAATGCCCTGTTTCTTCTCGTTCTTAGGGTTCCTCTTGTTGAATCCTTTCTCTAGGGCATTGCTTGTACTCCCGCATTTTTGGCCAAATGTTTGGTGGGAGAGATCCGTATAAAATCCTCCTGTTTCCTGTGCGTAGTTAGAAGTAGGAATATTGCATCTAGGTTCGAGATAGGGCTGTCCTTGTTCTTCCACTCGGCAAAAACGCTCTCAGCGGTACTACCGCTCCTTGCGAGTGATACTATCGCTCGGACGGTTCTACCGGTCGAACAATCGGAACAATTGCTTTCTCTGAACCCATCTGCACTATTCTTCTTCTATTTACAAACATGAGATGTATTTTTCTCATCTTGTGTACATTCCTCTCATCTTTGCTGGGTTCAGAGAGGAATGTACACAAGATCATCTTCTTCTGTGTGCTCTTTGTGTGTGTTTGCAGGTGGCTCTAGCTCTCGTGCTGCTCGGAAGTCTCAGAACACCAAGAAGAAGGGCCGTAGGGGCAAACATGTGGATGATAATGAGGATACTCACGAGGTGGTGATCCCTACCAAAGCCACTCGTCGGGAGAAGTCTACTGCTGCCAAGCAGCATGCTGCGAATGCCAATGCACAAATGGAAGCTTACGGACTGGGAAAAGTTCCATTTCCAGGATCCCTACTCTGTGGCACTGCATCCTCGTTGGAACAACCCTCAGTTCTGGAATGAGTTCCAGATCAGGATTGTGTCAGAAATTTTCGAGCACCACAAGAACAAGTTCACCCGAATGCATGGTCCATTGACATCGATCACTGGAGGAGCAACCCTGATTACTTTGGAGAGGCTCTGTAGATCTGTGAGGAGTTTGATTTGATTAGGCTCATGACTGTGAATTGTGATTTCGATGTGCAGCTCATTCATCAGTTCTATGCTACTGTCCACTTCGGCACCGATGGTGCTCATCACTTGTCCTTTATGTGCCGTGATGAGTTCTTTCATGTCCCTTGGAGAGCCTTTTGCAATGCTCTTGGCTATGAGGATACCGGGTTGGAGGGCCAAGGTGGTCTCCGTCCTCACAACCAAGCCCACCCCATGGACAAGGACAAGCTTGCCCATCTGTACATCCCGGGTCATGGTATCGTGGGTAAGTCCAATGACCTTCTGCCAGTCTATGATATTCTACATCATGAGTTCCGATGTGTGCTGCTACCCAAGGTTGGGAATCAAGACGATGTTTATGGTTATCTTGTGGATTTTCTTGTAGCCATGAAGACCAAGAGGGGTTCAGGTGCCACATTTGATGTCTCCAAGTGGATGTGGGAGGAGATGTACAATATGGTGTGGTACCGCAAGGTACCGATCTATGCTCCTTTTGTGATGCAGATTCTGAACTCTGTTTGGGCAGTCCGTAGGCCAGGAGAACCTCTCACCACTCTGGTTAATCTCACGGAGCATGAGGTTAAGGTGTTGAGGAAGAAGAAGCATAAGACTCCTCGTTTATCTATGGGCAATCAAGAGGATGTGTTTGCTACCTCAGACGACGAGGACTTTGAGTTGGAGCCTGGGGTCTAGCCCATGTGGGTTGAGAAGTTGACTCCAAAGATCAAGAAGGCCTTTTGCTTGCAGACTCATATTCAGAAGAAGCTCTACAAGGCCCATGTTGCTGAGAAGATGGCGCGTCGCAGGCAGATTCAGTTGATGAGGCACCTCAATGTGCCAAATGTGAAGAGTGGCTCCGAGAAGACCATCACTCCTGAGGATATGTGGTGCTTGGAGAACTTCTAGTGGTCTGATGAAGTGCCTGCAACCTCTTCTGTGCGTGGACCTGAGAAGGCTACAACGGGGTCTGAGGAGTCTAAGGAGGTTGAAGAGCCTGACGATGCTGCTGATGATGATGATGCTTCTGACAGCTCTGCGACAACTTGCGAGGAGATCTACTGAGCCCTAGGGCGTTAGCTTCGCTCTTTTCCTTTTTGGTGTCTTGGTGCCAAAGGGGGAGAGAGCTCCATTAGGTCTCGGGAGTTGCATGGGGGGTTCATTTGCGGTCTTGTGAGTTCATTTGCAGTTGCTCTTTCTAGTGTCTTGTGAAATTGTCCTGTGTTGTGACCTTGTGCATGGTGTAAGACATGTGTCCCTTATCTATTTATCTATGCACTCATCTATCAGTAGAGCTTGCGTGTTGATGGTGTCCTTATACTTGGCTCTACTGCTTTATGTATGATATTTTGTTTTGCTGTCACTGGT
This sequence comes from Triticum aestivum, assembly GCF_018294505.1. NCBI lineage: Eukaryota > Viridiplantae > Streptophyta > Magnoliopsida > Poales > Poaceae > Triticum > Triticum aestivum. Next base: position 378,431,403 of record NC_057813.1, read on the forward strand.
TGGTCTATAAAATCTAGGGGGGGCATTGATCCTAGTGAGAGCATTTTGCATTCCAAAAGCAAACTCTAAATAGTGCTCACACTCAGGGGGGGCCGTCTATATTTTCTAGAACTCCCGTGCTTTTCGTGTGGTTGTCATCATCCACCAAAAAGGGGGAGATTGTAAGGGCATCTTCTGCCTTAGAGTTTTGGTGATGATGACAATACCCGTGTGGACTAATCGTGTGTTCTAGTTCACTCAGGTACACATTGTGTGGTGCAAGACGGTTAGGCCTTCCCTCTATGCGGAAAAGATCGAAGACGGAGTTTCTGACATTTTTATTCCTTTGGTCGTAGGATATCCGTACTATTAAGAGGGAATCCACATCGAAAGGTATTCGGTGAATCAATTCACGTACACATTCTCTGCACCCACCATATACCCTCCGTTCGAGGAGAGAGAGGTTCCCCAAAGTCCTCTCTCACTGTGCAGTTCTTCCCATGGCGGTAGTACCGCTCCATTGAGTGGTTGTACCGCTGGCCGGTAGTTCTGGTCATACCACCGCTCCAAGTACCGCTCAGGGGTGACTCCCTTCTGTACCGGGTACGATGGTAGACTGGTGGTGGAACAGAAGTTCTGGGTTGTCTTGACAAACCGGTACTACCGATGTTCGGGGCAGTAGTACCGCCTCAGACTCCACCACCCAGGGACTGCTGGCCCAGCGGTAGCTCCAGACCAACCACCGCTGTAACTATGGTCCTAGGGTGATTTCCTTCTGATTGTGAAGCGGTAGTCGGACGGTGGTGGGACGGTAGTTCCGGTATGTTCCAATATACCAGTACTGCCAATTGCCTCACTGGAAGTACCGCCCTGGTGCCCTAGCAGGGGTTTCCCGCATTCACCGGTTGTACCGGTGTCTATTGTGGAAGTACCGCTCCTATGCATTTCTGCGCATAACGGTTGGATCTGAGGGGACCCTATTGAAGGAGGTGCTTCTCCCACCTCCCACCTATCTCTTGCCTCTCTCTCTCTCTCTCCTCCATTAATGCCCTTGAAGCTTTCTTGCCCGATCTCTCTCTCTAGCCACTCAAACTTGTTGATTTGCTAGGGATTGAAGGAGCAGACCTAGATCTACACTTCCACCAAAGGATATTTGATTCCCCCATACTTTCTTGTGTGGATTTTGTTACTCTTGGGTGCTTGGGAACCCTAGACAGAAGAGTTCACTTCAGAGCCACATTCCATTGTGGTGAAGCTCCGAGGTTTCGTTGGGAGCCTCCAATTAAGTTGTGGAGAGAGCCCCAACCTTGTTTGTAAAAGGTCCGGTTGCTGCCTTCAAGGGCACCAATAGTGGAATCACGGTATCTTGCATGGTCTGAGGGCGTGAGGAGAATAGTGTGGCCCTAGTGGCTTCTTAGGAAGCATTGTGCCTCCACACCGCTCCAACGGAGACGTACTTCCTCTCAAAGAGAAGGAACTTCGCTAACACATCCTCGTCTTCACCGGCTCCACTCTTGGTTATCTCGTACCTTTACTCGTGCAAGCTTATATTGTGCTGCATCCCTTGCTTGCTTGCATACTTGTTGTTGTTGCATCATATAGGTTGCTCACTTAGTTGCATATCTAGACAACCTACTTTGATGCAAAGTTTAATTTGGTAAAGAAAAGCTACAAATTGTTAGTTGCCTATTCACCCCCCCCCCCTAGTCAACTATATCGATCCTACAATTGTTACCGATCTACTTTTAAATATTATAGGATGAACAGAAGTATTCTTACTTGGAGTTGGTTGATCAAGAGTGGCCACAGTCTTTGAAGATGTGCCTAGCGAAGCTCTGGAGTGTATGAGGAATAGAACAGAGATAGGCTTAGAGAAAGTGTTGTCAACGATGAAGAATATTTGAAGATGCGGGATAAAACAAGGAACGTGGAGAATGAGGTCAGATTTTTTAAGTTTGACTTTGCTAAGATGGTGTTGGCGACGGAGGAGGCACTTTCCCAGTTAGCCAGTGTAAAACAGGTTCTTACTAAACTAAAAGCAGAGGTGGATAAGACGAGCTTGGATGATCTCGATCAGGGAAATGAATATATTGTTCTTATGAAGCTGAACTAGCTATAAGTTGTGTTGTGCTGTTTTCAGGTAGCTATCATACTGTCGGGGAGAACTGATCCACGAACACCTATGGGGCCGGCGGACCGGGCCCCTTTCGATTCGGCGGGGGGGCGGAGATCGCACGAAGAGCAGATCGAGGCGAGGCACACGAGCAGTTTACCCAGCTTCGGAGCTCTCCGGAGAGATAATACTCCTACTGCTGCTTGTCTGGTTGTATTATCTGGTGTTCTTGCTCTCGAGCGAGAGAGTGATGTGTTTTCTGGGCTACGAATGGATCAAAGCCGACTGCCTGAGGCTCCGAACCGAACCTCCTCTACGTTGCGCATGGGCCTCCTTTTATACGCTAAAGGGGTCACCGACAGGTGGCAACGCAGAGGAGGGTAAAAACGTAAAAAGCGAGGTGGTTGGTACAGTTGCTTGTACAGTACACCCTACCTAACCCTGACGGCAGGGGACAAGGGCATTAAATGCCCGTCTGAGTCGCCCGAAAAGTGCAGAAAAGGACCGTTAGGGGCGCCACCGTTCGCCACGATGGCGAACTTGTCAGCTTCGCATGCCACTGCGCACCGCTGGCTGCACAGCCTCCTGCCACGCGCGCCCGGAGAGGCCCCTAGAGCGACACGTTGGTGGGTGCGCTGGAGCGTGGACGCAGAGTGGCCGCCTGCCGCGGCAAGCGCCTTGTCGCTGTTGATATCTTGCCGGGTCCAGAAGCACGTCGCTCACCGGGCCCCGGGGTACTTTGTTTAGTCTTCCCGGCAAGCTCCTCTTGCCGAGGGCTTGTTGCCTTGCCGGAGCGCGTGGCGCGTCGTGGCAAGTTCCTTGGAGTGCCTTGGTTGGCCTTCCCGGCAAGCTCCTCTTGTCGGGGTCTTGTCTCCTTAGCTTAAATACTTTGTTCTTGGATGGCTCCAAGGGAACCTTGGGGGATCTTGGCGTTCGCCCGGCAAGCCTTTGCCGTGGGGTGCTGCAAGTGCCCATGCACAAGTTCGGGGTACTAGGGTACCCCTATTCTAGTACACCGACAGGAGCCCCCGGGCCTGGGCCAGACACGGTGCCGAGCGCTGTTGGGCCAGGCCCAAGACAGGGCACGGGCACACGCGGGCTGGGCCACGCCAAATCTTGTTCCGTATCCACCGCACTCTCCCATAACGGCACGCGTTGAATGCGGCATCGTGGGAGAGATCGTGGGTGGTTGTTTATTTGGAAGGCCGAAACGTCCGCCCCGTCCCTCTTTATAAGCAGAGGAAATAGAGGCAGTTAGTTCCCCCTCACTGGTTGCTGCTACTCCTTCTTCACAAACTCCGCCGCTCCTCCCTTCTTCTCAAAGCCGAGAGAGCAGCGCTCCGCCCCCCCATTGGCACCAGCATCACCACACCGTCGACCTTCTCCACCACCTCTGCCATGGGCCCGAAAGCCGACAAGGGAAAGGGTGTGAAGTCGGCCGAGGCGCAGCGGCTCGCGACGCTGCGGAAGGAGCGGGCGATCTTCACCCCCCAGCTCGGCGTGCAGGAGCTGAGGGAGTACTTCTACCTCTTTTGGGCGAAGGAGACGCGTGCGCATCCGCGCACGAGGGTACTCCTGGCCGCTGCCTTGGAGTCGGCTCCAAATGGGTACCCGTTCTTCCCGCTATTCTTCTATTGCGGGCTCTGCCCGCCCTTCTCGGAGTTCTTTTGTGACATTATGAACACATATGGCTTCCGCCTCCTTGACTTCACCCCCAATGCTGTCCTGACCATGGCGATTTTCGCACACTTGTGCGAAAACTTTGTCGGAGTCCACCCTAGTGTAGCCCTTTTCCGCCACTTCTTCATACCACGGGTAGAGAGAGGAGATCCGCTTGCCGGAGGGATTGCCTGGGTCTCGAGAGTCGGCAAGAAAGAGGCGTACTTGGAGGGTAAGCTTCGCAGCAAGTGGGAGGAGTGGAGAGCGGAGTGGTGCTGGATCGTCGAGGAAGATCCGCAGCCCTTCACCGCCATGCACCAAACTCCAATAGTGCGCGACAATGACTGGAGCAATGTGGCCCCGGAAGACGAGAGGCTGAAGATCGCCATCACTTGGATTCTTCGCCTCAGGCTTGCCGGGCTCACCATAGGTGCTGTCGGGGCAGATTTCCTCCGCCGCCGCATTGCCCCCCTGCAGGAGAGGAGGAGGCCCGCCTGGGAATTCAAGAATTCGGCAGACATCATGAGGCTGCGGCCGGGCCTCAACTACAACTTCACTGTTTTGGAGTTGGACGCAATGCTCTTGGAATTATTCAAACGCGACCCCCAGCACCCATTCACACTGCCGAGGGGCGTAGTTCCTTTGTGCAATAACTCTTCGCTTGACCGGATCCGCGCCATGATGCCGTTGTGCAATTCACACGGCATCGTCCCAACTTGGCAAGAGCCTGCGGATGACGTTGTGCGAGCGTTCTTCGACACCTTGGAGGAAGTGTCGGTCCGTGCCGACGAGCAGAAGAGCCTCACCCGTGACACCACCGACGAGGAGCTGCAGCTCATCGCTACTAGGGCGGAAGAGGCTGTGGCCGCAGCTGCTGCGGGTGTGTTTGGGTTTACTGTGGAGGAGGCGGAGGCTGCAGAGGCGGCAAACCTTGCCGAACGCGCAGAGTTCATGGGCGAGGAGGAGCCTGCCGGTTCCGAAGCCGAGTCGAGCAAGGCCGGCGAGGAGGAGGCTGAACCTTCAGAGAGCTTGCCGCAGGCGGAGCCCCCGGCCCCGCCAAGGAGGCGCCTTTGCAGGGCCAGGGACGCAGCGGGGCGGCAGCCGGCTCCTCAGCCACCGAGCCGCGCGACGCGCTCTACCGCGGCAAGCAATGTTGCCGCGGGAGCGCCTCACGCAACAGCGGCAACTGGAGCGGGATCTTCCCGGGCCACAGCCACCGCCCCCGCCAAGCGGGAAAGGGATCCTACTCCTCCACCTCGCCGCACCGGAGGAGGGCCGGACTTCGATCTTTCCACGCTCAGCTCCGACGAGGAGGAAGAAGAGTGAGTTTCTTTGGTGCTCTTGTAGTTCTTCAATCTTGCTGTTTATATCTTGTATCTGACTTGCTCCAATCTGGACTCCTTTCTTTTCAGAACACTGGCCCAGAGAGCGGCGAAGAGGGCCAAGGCCGCGGTGATCGTCATCGAGGATGACCCCATCGTGTCTGCAAGAGGTGGGCCCGAGACCACCTTGACGGACCCGGCAATTACCCCTCGGGGCAGCCCCCAGCGCAGCCCCCAGCATAAGTTCATAGTTTAGCCTTCTGCTGCCGGGCGCGCTTGAGTGCTTTTTCCTTTGTTGATATCTTGCTTGTTGACTTGTGCAGGAGTAGAGCAGCCTCATCAGGAGTGCCCGGAGGCTGGCCCCGAAGTGCTACCTGCTTCGACTGCGCCGCCAAGGGAGGAGTCCCCGGCAAGGGAGCGTTCTCCGGCAAGGGGGGACTCTCCGGCAAGGGACGGCACTGCTGATCCTGTGGCGACCGAGGCCGCAACTGAAGATCTTGGCGCAGGTAATCCACTTGCCCAGGAACTTTCCCTTGGGTTCTGCTTCTTATGTTTTTCCTTTCTTGGATTTTTGATTGATTTTCCTCCCTTCTTCGTTCTTCAGACCCATCTTCGGCTGAGCCAATGGAGACAGAGGGCGCCGGCGAGGAAGGTGCCGGTGCTGATGAGATCGCGGGCGAGGAGGCCGCCGGGGCTGCTGCTGCGGAAGCCGGCGAGGGGTCAGGCGATCGCACTAACGACCCTGAGGCCGCAGGAGCGCCGGGCGCTGCACCAACCGCCGAACCCTCTGCCGCTTCTGCGGAGCTGGGCTCCGAGGAGCCCCAACCCGGCGCCTACTTGCAGGCCGGTGACAACATCTTCATCAAGCTACCCTGGGCGTCGAGCTCCAGGGCGCCGGTCGAGGGGGAGACTTTTGACGGGGAGGTGCTCGCCTCTGCTGGACTGTCATTGGTTGACGCGCCCGGCAGCAGCAGTGGGGAGCCTGAGGAGGAGCAGCTGCTGCGGAAGCTACTGTCACTCTACCGGACCCGGCAAGCCAACTTGGCTTCCCGAGAAGCGCTTGTCGCGAAGGCGGGAGTTGACATGGAGAAGCGCGCAGAGGAGCTCCGGGGACAAAATCAAGAAGCTCTCCGGTCCCTGGCGCAGGAGCGGGAGCGAGTCGATGAGGAGCGCACGGCCTTTCTTCTCGAGAAGGCCGAGGCTGAAGAGGAACAAAGGCTGGCTGCCGAGAAGTAGTCCGCGCGAGAAGGTGAACTAGTCCAGTGGAAGGCCCACCTCGACAGCTACGAGGAAGAGCTTGCCGAGCGTGAGCGAGCACTTGGCGGGGCGCTCAAGGAGGCAAAGGATGCAGCGGCAACTGCAGAGGCCGCCAAGAAAGAGCTAGAGGAGAAGGTGGCGCAGCTGGAGGCCGACATTGGGAAGAGTGGCGAGGAGCTTGCCGCGCTCAAGCGTGAGCGCGAGAAGGATGCTGCCGCCCAGGTGAGCTGCAAGGCCTTCTCGCTGAGAGGGGCAAGGAGCTCAGCGCCGCCAAGGATTCCAAAGCAGACCTGGTGCTGAAGCTGGCCACGCTGACGCAGACGCTGGAGGCCGCCAAGGAGCGAGAGAAGACCTTGGCGGAGAAGGTCAAGGCTGACGCGGCGCTGCTGGAGAGCATTGCAGTTACCCAGAACTCGTTCAGAGACACCGTGGAGCACTGGACCGAGGGTCTGGTGAACACTGCCGCAGTCATCAACAAGGAGCTGGCGCAGCTGGGGATGGAGGATTTTGGGTATCCTTCCGACGAGAGTCTTCAACCCAGCGCCAAGCTCAGCCTGTTCTTCAAGGGCGTGGCGACGGCACTCCAGCGGCTCCGGGAGAGGATCCCGAAGCAGCTGGCCGACGAGTCGCGCAAAATCTGCGCTGGGGTTCTCCAGAAGGTGCTGATGAAGGTGGCCTTCCGCAACCCAGGCCTCAGCTTCACCAACGTCCTCAGGTCCTTGCCGCCTGACGCCGATCTGGACGCACTCAAGGCCCTTGTCGCACCCATTGTGGACAAGGTGAGCAAGATCAAGAGAGTCGAGGGCAGATGCGTAGATTAGGCCGCCCATTTCTTCTTTTCCCTTGTCGCTGCTAATCATGTTATGAAAACAGTCTGTTAGAGCTGCGACAAGTTATCTTTGTAATATAACTTTATTTCTGTCTATCAATTGCAATGTTATTTCCTCTACTAGATTCCTTCCTTTGTATGTTTTTACCCTACACTTCTAGGGAACTTGTCGGTGCAGGCGCCCGAGCCGTGAGCGCTGAGTGCGGAACTTCAGCAGCCTGCTGGCGGCGCTGCTTCCGACAAGAAACCTTGTCGCGACTAGATGCAGCACACTTAAGCTGTTGAGCGGACTCGAAACAAAGTAAGGGCGCAACTAGCCACGAGTTGGTTCCTCCGCGCACAGGTTTTCCATACAAAGCAGGGTCGTTCGAGGAAGATAACCCAAAAAATTTAAAAAGTGATTGCTCAAACTTTGGCAACTTAGCTTTTCTGTCATTTGTTTCCCGGTAAGGCAAGTCTTTGCTTGAACGACGCCTGACCCATACCACAATCTTCTCCTTCCCTCCCCGGCAAACTTGTGTGCGAGAGAACCTTCTTTTCCTTTGAAAGAAAAAGAAAGAAGAGAAAATAATAATATGGAGCTCTTCGGCTCGTTACTTCTTACCGGATGTAGGTGCTGCACAAAGTGTCAGATAATCGCATGCAAGAAAGGAACTGACGCATGAATGGACAAGCTGTGCGGAGCACATGGGGTTTTACTTATGCACGGGATCTACGCCCGTCTTTGTACAAAGGATTACATGCAACCGCGGCAAGACTCGTACAAAAGGTGGTTGTCGGAACGGGTTCCAGCAACCGCGCCTTATGGGAAAAACTTACGAAGATGTTCTATGTTCCAGGAGTTGCTCACCGGAATGCCATCTTCGGTCTCAAGGCGGACAGCACCAGGCCTTGTGACTCGTCTCAACCGATAAGGGCCTTCCCACTTCGGCGTCAACTTGTTGGAATTCTTGGCGGACTGAACGCGCCGAAGAACAAAGTCGCCTTCCTCGAAGCTTCTGGCTTTAACTTTGCGGCTATGATAGCGGCGCAAAGCTTGCTGGTATCGAGCAGCTCGTACAGCAGCCTAAAGACGATCTTCCTCAAGGAGCAGCGCGTCGTCTTGCCGCAGCTGTTCTTGCTCAAGCTCATCATAAGCGAGCACTCGAGGTGATCCATATACGAGTTCCGTGGGGAGAACTGCCTCTGCTCCATAGACTAGAGCAAAAGGTGTCTGGCCAGTGGCTCGATTTGGCGTCGTTCTGATCGACCAAAGAACCACTGGCAGCTCCTCGATCCAGTTCCTTCCGCACCTGTGCAGCCTGTCGAAAGTTCTGGTCTTGAGCCCGCGCAGCACTTCAGCATTTGCCCTCTCTGCTTGACCGTTGCTTCTCGGATGAGCAACAGAAGCGAAGCAGACCTTGGCGCCAAGGTCTTGGACGTACTGCATGAAGGTGCGGCTCGTGAATTGCGTGCCGTTGTCGGTAATGATCCTGTTAGGGATCCCGAAACGGCAAACAATTGACCTGAAGAACTTGACTACTGACTGTGCTGTCACCTTCCTCACTGGCTGCACTTCTGGCCACTTTGTGAACTTGTCGATTGCGACGTACAGGTACTCAAAGCCCCCGATAGCTCAGGGGAAAGGGCCGAGGATATCGAGCCCCCAGACCGAAAATGGCCACGATAAAGGGATTGTCTGGAGAGCTTGAGCTGGCTGGTGTATCTGTTTGGAGTGGAACTGGCACGCTTCACACTTGGTTACTTGTGCAGTTGCATCCTGGAGGGCTGTCGGCCAAAAGAAACCTTGCCGGAAAGCTTTGCCGGCAAGTGCTCTTGCGCCAATGTGGTGGCCACATATGCCTCCATGTATCTCTGCCAACAACTTTTGTCCATCTTCCCGGCGAATACACTTCAATTTCACACCGTTGAGTCTTCTTTTGCACAGTATGCTATCGACAAACTGGTACATACTTGACTGCCGGGCTACTCTTTCCGCTTCTTCTTGTTCTTAGGGAAGTTCTCCTGTCTGAAGGAAATGGACAATTTGCTGTGCCCATGCTGGAGCTTGTGGCTCGACAACAAGGACTAAAGGCACATCTGCTGCTGCGGGAACATCTGCTTCTACGGCAAGGACTTGCGGCCCTGCCGGAGCTTGATGTTCCCCGACAAGCTTGCCAGAGCAAAACTTGTCGGGAGCGTCTGCTTCAACGGAACAAACCATTAGGCTTGCCGGAGCAGACTACCCCTCAGCCTTCTTGGTGTTGATCTTGGGGACTTTCTTGGCGGCGGCTTCGGGGAGCTCTGCCAGAAAGTAGTCGCCGGAAACCAACTTCCTCTTCTTGCTTTGTCCAGTTGATGGTGTTACGGATGGTTGAGTCAACTTAAGCACAAAGATCCCTAGTTCCACAGGTAACTTTAGTGCGGCGCACTTTGACAGGTCATCGGCAATATCATTCTGAGCTCTTGGGATATGCTCCATTTGTAGGCCGTCAAAGTGCTTTTCTAGCTTCCTCACTTCATCAACATATGCTTCCATCAACGGACTCTGGTAGTTCTTGTTCACTTGTCGGACGACAAGCTGTGAGTCACCCCTGACAATGAGCTTCTTGATCCCAAGGTCTGCTGCGATTCTGAGACCGGCAAGCAATCCTTCATACTCTGCAGTATTGTTGGTTGCTTGCTCTTTGGGAAAGTGCATCTGGACTATGTACTTGAGGTGCTCTCCGGTGGGTGCGACAAGCAGCACGCCTGCACCGGCGCCTTGCAGCGAGAAGGCACCATCAAAGTACATCAGCCACTCTTTGTTTGCCTCCTTGACGGGGATGCTCACTTCTGGAATTTCTTCATCTGGGGTTGGCGTCCACTCTGCTATGAACTCTGCCAATGCTCTGCTTTGGATAGTTGAGGTGCTCTCAAACTTGAGGCCAAAGCTTGACAGTTCCAACGCCCACTCGACAATCCTGCCCGTTGCTTCTGGATTTTGTAGTATCCTCTTCAGCGGAAAGCGAGTGACGACTGTGATCTCATGTGCTTGGAAGTAATGGCGCAGCTTTCTTGAGGCCATGAGGAGGCCGAAAAGCAACTTCTGCACACCAGAGTACCTTGATCTAGCCCCCTGCAGAAGAGAACTAACAAAGTAAACTAGGCGCTGCACCATTCTCCTTGGCATCTTATCATGTTCCTGCGCAAACCCATGTTTGTCGGGACCAGAGCTTGTCGGCGAAGCCCCCTGCTTGTCGCTGGATGGATCTGCCGTGGTTGCTGGCTCATCATCCACCTCCCTCTCCGCCACTAACGCAGCACTAACCACTTGATTGGTTGCCGCTATATACAGCAGCAACTTCTCTTGCGGCTTAGGTGCGACAAGTGTTGGAGTCGAGGACAGGTATCTCTTCAAGTCCTGCAGCGCAGCCTCCGCTTCCGAAGTCCATTTCATTGGACCTGCCTTTTTCAAAATTTTGAAAAATGGCAGGGCGCGCTCAGCAAATCTGGAGATAAACCTGCTGAGAGCAGCCACGCAACCGGCAAGCCTTCGTACATCCTTGACGCGCTTTGGTGCTTCGATCTGTTCGATGGCTTTGATCTTGTCGGGATTGGCTTCAATTCCCCGCTGAGACACGAAGAACCCGAGAAGCTTGCCGGAAGGGACTCCAAAGCACTTCTCGGGGTTAAGCTTGAGGTTGGTCTTGCGCAGGTTTGCAAATGTCTCATCTAAATCTTGAATCAAGGTCGCTTTGTTCTTGCTCTTGACCACTATGTCATCCATGTAAGCTTCCACATTTCTGTGTATTTGTGGCTCAAAAGCATGGTGGACTACCCTTGCGAATGTTGAACCAGCATTCTTCAAACCGAAAGGCATCCGTACGAAGCAGTACGTGCCACACGGGGTGATAAATGCGGTTTTCTCTTCATCTTCTTCTGCCATGAAGATCTGATGGTATCCTGAGTATGCATCAAGAAATGAAAGCAAATCACATCCGGCTTTGGAGTCAACAATCTGGTCAATACGCGGCAAGGGAAATGGGTCTTTGGGACAAGCTTTATTAACATTAGTGAAGTCAATACAAAGTCTCCATTTCCCGTTAGCCTTGCGCACAACAACAGGATTGGCCAACCACGTGGGATGGAGCACTCCTCTGACAAGGCCTGCTGCTTCCAACTTCTTGATTTCTTCTGCGATGAATTCTTGCCGCTCTACTGCTTGCTTCCTAACTCTCTGCTTGACGGGCCGCGCATGAGGACAGACAGCAAGGTGGTGCTCAATTACTTTCCTGGGAACACCGGGGATATCAGACGGTTGCCTCGCAAACACGTCGACATTCGCCCGCAGGAAAGCAATGAGCGCGCTTTCCTATTTTGGGTCAAGAGTGGCGCTGATGGTGAAGGTACCACCAGTGCCATCCTCCTTGGCGGACACCTTCTTGGTCTCAGGTGGAGCTGCCACTGCTTTCTTACACTTGCCGGTGGAACTCGATGGTGCGTCCCCGACGGTAGCGCAGCACTCCAAAGAGGTGCGCTTGCCGGAGTAGGCATCAGAGCTCTTGCCGGACTTGGTCTTCTTCTTCTCCCCGGGAGCTTCAGCGGCAAGTGTCCTCTGTTCTGCTGCAGCTGCTGCTTCCCGGTAGATCTTGTCAGCACAAATAAGAGCATCCTTCTTGTCGCCAGGGACAGAGATGACACTTATAGGCCCTGGCATTTTCAGTATGTTGTATGCATAGTGAGAGGCCGCCATGAACTTGGCGAGTGCCGGACGGCCAAGGATTCCATTATAAGGTAATGGAATGTCCGCCACATCAAACGTGACCCTCTCAGTCCTGAAGTTCAGCTCACTGCCAAATGTTACCGGCAACGTGATCTTTCCCTTTGGCTTGCTCCTTCCCGGGTTGATTCCTTGAAATGTGCCGGTCTCTTCGAGCTCGCTGTCAGGGATCTGGAGCTTCTGGAGCACCGCGGAGGAGATCAGGTTCAAGCCGGCCCCGCCGTCAACTAGCATCTTAGTAACCTTGAGGTTGCGGATTGTTGGTGAACCAACATCGGCAAGCACCCGACTGTAGTTATGCGATCCGGGTGGTCCTCAATATCAAAGATGATAGGCGTGCTGGACCATTTCAGAGGCTTGCGTGACTCGACGGGTGGTTCTGCTGCATTAACTTCCCGCATCCACTGCTTGAGCTGTCGGTGTGAGGCATGCAGAGAAGCACCACCGTCAACGCACAGGACCTCTGTAGCTTTCTGGAACTCCTGCTCATCAGTCTCCTCATCATCCATATCTTCATCGTCGCCGTCATCTTCATCCTTGTCGCGGCCGCGAGGAGGTCTGTCTCCTTGCCGCTGCTTGGCCTTGCCGCGGCGTCCTCCTCGGCCGGGACGTTTCTTGCCGGATCCACCAGCTCCTTCCTGGGCCCTCTCCTTGTCGTGCCGCTCGTATTCAGCTTTCTATTGCTCAACAAGCTGCTCGACTCTCTTACAGTTCTGAAGATCATGGCCCTTGGTGCGGTGAATCTTGCAATACTTCTTGTTGGTGCCGTCCTGCTTGTTGGCGACTGCTGCCTCTGCGGCAACCTCCTTACCAGAGTCGCCAGCTTTGGATTCCTTGGCGCCGCCACCATTGCCGGACTGCTCAACAACTAGCACTTCTTTGCCTTTTCTCCTCCTATTGTTGCACCGCCGGTTTTTCCTTGTCGGGGCAGCATCTTTGCTGTCAGATCCTCCCGCTCCTATATTCTCTCCGAGGAGTCTCCTCCCTTCCTCAGCACGCGCACACTTGTTGGCCAGTGCATATAACTCACTGACGTCCCTGATCTTGCACATCGCCATTTCCTCCCGCATCCTGCGGTTCCGCACGTTCTGATGGAACGTGCTGATCACCGCGGCAGGGTGGACGTCTGGGATGTTGTGCTGCACGCTACTGAATCTCTGAATGTACTTGCGCAGGGGCTCTCCTTCCTTCTGGGCGAGCAGATGAAGATCACTCTCCAGGCCATGAGGCTTGTGTCTGCCGGTAAAGGCGCCGACAAACTGATGGCACAAATCAGCCCAAGAGGATATGGAGTTGTCCGGCAAGTGCATGAGCCAGGATCTGACGTTGGCTTGAGCACCAGCGGGAAGTAGTTGGCAAGGATCTTGTCATCTCGTCCCCCGGCAGCTTGTACCGCAATGGTGTAGATGCTGAGGAACTCTGACGGATACGTCTTGCCGTCGTACTTCTCTGGTACGTCTGGCTTGAAGTTCTTTGTACTGGGCCATTGGACTTGCCGCAGCTCTCGAGTGAACGCAGGACAACCTACCGCGTACGGCAGATCGCCTGGTTCCCCTGGCGCATGCATGTCAACAGAGGGCCCAGCGCGCTTGTCGGATTGATGTCGCGCTTCTCTTTGGCGCTCGATGCGGGTTCGAGCGTCTTCTTGTTGTCGATCATGAAGAACTTGGCGCTGATCGCGACGAGCTCGTGGATCCGACGATGCAGTGGAGTCGCTGTCGAGGTGGATCCGGCGATTCGGCGATCTTGGCCTTCGGGGCGGTGATTGCATGGTAGTTGCACCTCCGCTCGTTTCATCGCCACCGGCTCGCGTCCGGCAACCCTGCCGCGGCGGCGACGCGCTCGGCCGCCGTGGAGTGTCGCCGTTGGCGTAGCCGATGAGACTCTGAATGGTGGCCCTCCATTCGTTGATCTTGTCCGACGTCGGAGGGTAATCTAGGAGAAGTTGAGCTCGCGCCAAAGCTTCTGCTGGGGTGGTGGGTGGCAGTGGCGGACGGCGCGAGGAGCGGGACGTGCTCGAACTTCTAACTATGTTAGAAGGAGCAGTATCCCGTCCAGGCGACCGTGCTCCGCTCGTGCCAGCACGCTGGCGTGCATGCTGGTCTTGAGCGCCCCGAGATCCACCAGCTTGGTCTTGGGCTATCATGCGTATGGCACTGCTAGTGCCATGACACTGTTGATCTTGCGCCTCCTGAGAGTGGCATGGAACATGTACAGTCGCCGAGGTTTGTGCAGCCTTGTTCTTGGACCTGGCAGCATCATGGGCTTCCTCGTCGACGTCGTTTCTTCCGCCGGCATCATGGGCTCCAACGGTGGCGGAAGTGACGTGGATGGAGCGGCTGCCGCCGAACTCTTCTTCTTCGGTGGCATGTTGATGAAGGGAATAAAGATCTAGCTCGTGTGAACACCGGATCTGGTTCACACAATCTCGACGCCCCCCTACCTGGCGCGCCAAAGATGTCGGGGAGAACTGATCCACGAACACCTATGGGGCCGGCGGACCGGGCCCCTTTCGGTTCGGCGGGGGGGGGGCGGAGATCGCACGAAGAGCAGATCGAGGCGAGGCACACGAGTAGTTTACCCAGCTTCGGAGCTCTCCGGAGAGATAATACTCCTACTGCTGCTTGTCTGGTTGTATTATCTGGTGTTCTTGCTCTCGAGCGAGAGAGTGATGTGTTTTCTGGGCTACGAATGGATCAAAGCCGACTGCCTGAGGCTCCGAACCGAACCTCCTCTACGTTGCGCATGGGCCTCCTTTTATACGCTAAAGGGGTCACCGACAGGTGGCAACGCAGAGGAGGGTAAAAACGTAAAAAGCGAGGTAGTTGGTACAGTTGCTTGTACAGTGCACCCTACCTAACCCTGACGGCAGGGGACAAGGGCATTAAATGCCCGTCTGAGTCGCCCGAACAGTGCAGAAAAGGACCGTTAGGGGCGCCACCGTTCGCCACGATGGCGAACTTGTCAGCTTCGCATGCCACTGCGCACCGCTGGCTGCACAGCCTCCCGCCACGCGCGCCCGGAGAGGCCCCCAGAGCGACACGTTGGTGGGTGCGCTGGAGCATGGACGCAGAGTGGCCGCCTACCGCGGCAAGCGCCTTGTCGCTGTTGATATCTTGCCGGGTCCAGAAGCTCGTCGCTCACCGGGCCCCGGGGTACTTTGTTTAGTCTTCCCGGCAAGCTCCTCTTGTCGGGGGCTTGTTGCCTTGCCGGAGCGCGTGGCGCGTCGCGGCAAGTTCCTTGGAGTGCCTTGGTTGGCCTTCCCGGCAAGCTCCTCTTGCCGGGGTCTTGTCTCCTTAGCTTAAATACTTTGTTCTTGGATGGCTCCAAGGGAACCTTGGGGGATCTTGGCGTTCGCCCGGCAAGCCTTTGCCGCGGGGTGCTGCAACTGCCCATGCACATGTTCGGGGTACAAGGGTACCCCTATTCTAGTACACCGACACATACTATGATGTTAAAATATATTTATGTGCCTGATATGAAATTGGCAAACATCTATTCAACATGAAATGTGAATTTGCGTAATATTGGAATTATTAACTGTAAACTAATAAACCTGCTAAATGGGTCATGGAACTTTGCAAAGGGTTCCGGCAGTAAAAACGCTTGTGATGGATAGCACAATGTCACACAGTTTTCTTCATCAAATCGTGTGTGATGTAGTTGAATAAAATCAAATGGTTAACCGAGGCAGAGCATGTGTGATAGTTACACCTATCACACACTAGCCTATACATAAAACTGTGTGGGATGTACATATGAACAGAAACATTTTCCCTGGATCGAGTGTGTGGGATGTACATACGAACGGAAATGTTTTCCCTGGATTGACTGTGTGGGATGTACATAAGAACAGAAATGTATTCCTTGGATTGACTGTGTGGAATGTACATAACAAACGGAAACGTTTGTTTGGGACTGACTATGTGGGATGTACTTACGACCGGAACCGATTGGGCCTGTATAATCATATTTGATCGCCCGCCCGTCGCACACGACCTCATTTTGTCGAGCGTGTGTACTAGGAGGGCATATCCCCGACAGTTTCTGGGTCGTGTGGGAAGGACCCCCCTATTGCAGTCACTCACTAGGCGACGGTTCAGAACACCGTCGCAGAAAGGGGTTAAAAACTGTCTATATAGCACCTCGATGTACCAGTGGCAAGATGACTTGATGTAGACAAAGTAAACCCAATCAATATAAATAAACCCCATCAATTTATCCTTACTGGTAACTGATAACCCACAAGTGTAGGGGATCGCAGCAGTTTTCGAGGGTAGAGTATTCAACCCAAATTTATAGATTCGACACAAGGGGAGCCAAAGAATATTTGTAAGTATTAGCAGCTGAGTTGTCAATTCAACCACACCTGGAGATTAATTATCTGCAACAAAGTGATCAGTAGCAAGGTAGTATGATAGTTTTTATAATAGTAGCAGCAACAATAGTAACGGTAACAGTATCAACAGTGATTTTGTGGCAAGTGCAACAGTAACGATAGCAGTAGTAACTTAGCAGAAACAATATAAGATAAATTCGTAGGCACTGGATCGGTAATTTGTTGGATGATACTCATCATGTGACAGTCATAACCTAGGTTGATACGGCACTAGCTCCAGTTCATAAATATAATGTAGGCATGTATTCCGTAAATAGTCATACATTCTTATGGAAAGAACTTGCATGCCATCTTTTGTCCTACCCTCCCGTGGCAGCGGGGTCCAATTGGAAACTAATGAATATTAAGGCCTCCTTTTAATAGAGAACCGGAATAAAGCATTAACACATGATGAATACATGAACTCCTCAAACTACGCTCATCACCGGGAGTGGTCCCGCCTATTGT
This sequence comes from Triticum aestivum, assembly GCF_018294505.1. Taxonomy (NCBI): domain Eukaryota; kingdom Viridiplantae; phylum Streptophyta; class Magnoliopsida; order Poales; family Poaceae; genus Triticum; species Triticum aestivum. The sequence goes on from NC_057813.1 coordinate 378,448,149, forward strand.
CACTCCGGGGTTGCCGGATCATAACACGTAGTAGGTGACTATAACTTGCAAGATTGGATCTAGAACATAGATATAATAGTGATAACATAAACGGTTCAGATCTGAAATCATGGCACCCGGGCCCAAAGTGACAAGCATTAAGCATGGCAAAGTCATAGCAACATCAATCTCAGAACATTGTGGATACTAGGGATCAAGCCCTAACAAAACTAACTCAATTACATGATGAATCTCATCCAACTCCTCACCGACCAGCGAGCCTATGAAGGAATTACTTACTCCCGGTGGGGAGCATCATGGAATTGGTGATGGAGAAGGGTTGGTGATGACGAAGAACGAAGATCCCCTCTCCAAAGCCCCCAACGGACTCCAGATCTGGCCTCCCGGTGAAGAACATGAGGTGATGGCGGCTCCGTCTCGTGGAACGTGATAATTCTTTCTCCTTGATATTTTTCTAGAAAAATGTGATTTTATAGTGTCGGTTTCAGGGTCTACATGGGCCACCAGGTGGGGACAACCCACCTCGGCGCGCCTGGGGGAGCAGGCGCCCCTGGTGGGTTGTGCCCACCCAGGTGCCCCCCTCAGGTGGTTCTTGGCTCCGGAAATTCTCTTTTGATGTATCAAAAATCCTCGCAAAGTTTCGTTCCATTCGGAGAACTTTTATTTGTGCACAAAAACAACACCATGGTAGTTCTGCTGAAAACAGTGTCAGTCTGGTGTTAGTTTCGTTCAAGTCATGCATATTAGAGTCCAAAACAAGAGGAAAAGCGTTAGGAAAAGTAGATATGTTGGAGACGTATCAAATCCCCCAAGCTTAAACCTTTGCTTGTCCTCAAGCAATTCAGTTGATAAACTGAAAGTGAAAAAGGAAAAAAATTACGAACTCTTTTGCTCATGTTTGCATAAATAAGCTTAAACAGCACCGAGGTTTTCAACCAATATTATAACTAACAATGTCGACAATAATTCTTAAAAATTATATTAACTCATATCAATGACATAATTAGCTAGCGAGCAATAATAAGATATCTCAAACAACAACATGTTATCAAAACAACCAAGATATAGTATGACAATAGTGGTATCTTGCTAGCCCTTTCTGAGACCGCAAAACATAAATGCAGAGCACCTCCAAAGTTCAAGCAGCGACGAAACTTTGTAATTCATGGTAGAAAAGATCCAATCATGATGCACCCAACATTAGATACACACAATGCATCAGCATGAAAATGGTGCTCTCAGGTTTTGGCGCTTATTTTAGAAGGTGATGACACAACATAAAAGTAAATAGATAGTCCCTTCGCGGAGAGAAGTAGTGATTTGCAGCGGTGCCAGAGCTCATGTTTTTAAAACAGTGGTAAATTATATTTAGAGACATGCACCCTTCTTGTTTACTTCACGACCATCAGTTATCAATATTTTCCATGCTAAGCACGCTAGTGGCGGTTCCCAAGCACAAAAGTAAAGGTTATGACTCCATTGGGTGACATCCCACGAACTCAAGATCTAGTAGAGCTTCGAGGGAGAGTTCCATCAGCACAAGGGCGTGATGACGGTGTTGATGAAGCTAGTGACGCAGGGCTTCGCCTAAGCACCGCTACGATATGACCGAGGTGGATTATAGTGGAGGGGGGCAACGCACACAACTAAAGATCAATGATCAACTTGTCTATCTATGGGGTGCCCCCCTCCCCCGTATATAAAGGAGTGGAGGAGGGGAGGGCTGGCCCTCTACTATGGCGCGCCCTGGGGAGTCCTACTCCCATCGGGAGTAGGATTCCCCCCTTCCAAGTAGTAGGAGTGGGAGAGAAGGAAAGGGAAGAGAGAAGAGAAGGAAGGAGGGGGCGCCGCCCCTCCCCCTAGTCCAATTCGGACTAGACCTTGGGGCGTGCGGCCTGCCTCTCTTTCTTTCCCTTAAAGCCCAATAAGGCCCATATACTCCCCGGCGAATTCCCGTAACTCTCCGATACTCTGATAAATACCCGAACCACTCAGAACCTTTCCGATGTCCGAATATAGCATTCCAATATATCGATCTTTACATCTCGAACATTTCGAGACTCCTCGTCATGTCCCTGATCTCATCCGGGACTCCGAACAACCTTCAGTACATCAAAACACGTAAACTCATAATACTGATTGTCACCGAATGTTAAGCGTGCGGACCCTACGGGTTCGAGAACTATGTAGACATGACCGAGACACATCTCCGAACAATAACCAATAGCGGAACCTGATGCTCATATTGGCTCCTACATATTCTACGAAGATCTTTATCGGTCAAACCGCATAACAACATACTTTGTTCCCTTTGTCATCGGTTTGTTACTTGCCTGAGATTCGATCGTCGGTATCTCAATACCTAGTTCAATATCGTTACCGGAAAGTCTCTTTACTCGTTTCGTAATGCATCATCCCGCAACTAACTCATTAGTCACATTGCTTGCAAGGCTTACAGTGATGTGCATTACCGAGAGGGCCCAGAGATACCTCTCCGACAGTCGGAGTGACAAATCCTAATCTCTATCTATGCCAACTCAACAAGTACCATCAGAGACACCATTAGAGAACCTTTATAATCACCCAGTTACTTTGTGAAGTTTGGTAGCACACAAAGTGTTCCTCCGGTATTCGGGAGTTGCATAATCCCATAGTCATAGGAACATGTATAAGTCATGAAGAAACCAATAACAACATACTAAACGGTCAAGTGCTAAGCTAACGGAATGGGTCAAGTCAATAACATCATTCTCTAATGATGTGATCACGTTAATCAAATGACAACTCATGTCTATGGTTAGGAAACACAACCATCTTTGATTCAACGAGCTAGTCAAGTAGAGGCATACTAGTGACATTATGTTTGTCTATGTATTCACACATGTACTAAGTTTCCGGTTAATACAATTCTAGCATGAATAATAAACATTTATCATGATATAAGGAAATATAAATAACAACTTTATTATTACCTCTAGGGCATATTTCCTTCAGTCTCCCACTTGCACTAGAGTCAGTAATATACTTCACATCATCATGTGATTTAACACAATTATTCACATCTGTATGTGATTAACACCCATAGTTCACATCGTCATGCGACCAACACCCAAAGGGTTTACTAGAGTCAATAATCTAGTTCACATCGCTATGTGATTAACACCCAAAGAGTACTAAGGTATGATCATGTTTTTCTCATGAGAGAAGTTTAGTCAACGGCTCTGTCACATTTAGAGCCGTATGTATTTTGCAAATATTCTATGTCTACAATGCTCTGCACGGAGCTACTCTAGCTAATTGCTCCCACTTTCAATATGTATCCAGATTGAGACTTAGAGTCATCTGGATCGGTGTAAAATCTTGAACCGATGTAACTCTTTACGACGAACTCTTTTATCACCTCCATAATCGAGAAAACATTTCCTTAGTCCTCACTGAGGATATTCTTGACTGTTGTCCAGTGATCTACTCCTAGATCAAGATTGTACTCTCTTGCCAAACTCAGAGCAAGGTATACAATAGGTCTGGTAAACAGCATAGCATACTTTATAGAACCTATGACTGAGGCATAGGGAATGACTTTCCATTCTCTTTCTATTTTTTGCCATGGTCGGGTTTTGAGTCTTACTCAACTTCACACCTTGCAACACGCGCAAGAACTCCTTCTTTGACTGTTCCATTTTGAACTACTTCAAAATCTTATCAAGGTATGTACTCATTGAAAAATTGTATCAAACGTCTTGATCTATCTCTATAGATCTTGATGCTCAATGCGTAAGCAGCTTCACCGAGGTCTTTCTTTGAAAAACTCCTTTCAAACACTCCTTTATGCTTTTCCAGAAAATTCTACATTATTTCTGATCAACAATATGTCATTCACATATACTTATCAGAAAGGCTGTAGTGCTCCCACTCACTTTCCTGTAAATACAGGCTTCACCGCAAGTCTATATAAAACTATATGCTTTGATCAACTCATCGAAGCGTATATTCCAACTCCGAGATGCTTGCACCAAGATCACTGGAGCTTGCACACTTTGTTAGCACCTTTAGGATTGACAAAACCTTCTGGTTGCATCATATACAACTCTTATTTAATAAATCCATTAAGGAATGCAGTTTTGACATCCATTTACCAGATTTCATAAAATGTGGCAATTGCTAACATGATTCGGACAGACTTAAGCATCGATACGAGTGAGAAAATCTCATCGTATTCAACATTTTGAACTTGTCAAAAAACTTTTTGCGACAAGTCGATCTTTGTAGATAGTAAGACTACTATCAGCGTATGTCTTCCTCTTGAAGATCGATTTATATTCTATGGCTTGCCGATCATCGGGCAATTTCACCAATTCCACACTTTGTTCTTATATATGGATCCCATCTCAGATTTCGTGGCTTCAAGCCATTTCGTGGAATCTGGGCTCATCATCGCTTCCTCATAGTTCGTAGGTTCATCATGGTCTAGTAACATGACTTCCAGAACAGGATTACCATACCACTCTGGAGTGGACCGTACTCTGGAAGACCTACGAGGTTCTGTGGTAACTTGATCTGAAGTTTCATGATCATCATCATTAGCTTCCTCACTAATTGGTGTAGGAATCACTGGAACTGATTTCTGTGATGAACTAGTTTCCAATTCGGGAGAAGGTACAATTACCTTATCAAGCTCTACTTTCCTCCCACTCAATTCTTTCGAGAGAAACTCCTTCTCTAGAAAGGATCCATCTTAGCAACGAATATCTTTCCTTCGGATCTGTGATAGAAGGTGTACCCAACAGTTTCCTCTGGGTATTCTATGAAGACGCACTTCTCCGATTTGGGTTCGAACTTATCAGGTTGAAGCTATTTCACATAAGCATCACAACCCCAAACTTTAAGAAATGACAACTTTGGTTTCTTGCCAAACCACAGTTCATAAGGCATCGTCTCAACGGATTTTGATGCTGCCCTATTTAAAGTGAATGCATATGTCTCTAATGCATAACCCCAAAACGATAATGGTAAATCGGTAAGATACATCATAGATTGCACCATATCCAATAAAGTGCAGTTACGACGTTCGGACACACCATTACGCTGTGGTGTTCCATGTGGCGTGAGCTGTGAAACTATTCCACATTGTTTTTTAAATGAAGGCCAAACTCGTAACTCAAATATTCTCCTCTACGATCAGATTGTAGAAACTTTATTTTCTTATTACGATGATTCTCCACTTCACTCTGAAATTCTTTGAACTTTTCAAATGTTTTAGGCTTTTGCTTCATTAAGTAGATATACTCATATCTGCTCAAAATAACGATACCCGCCACGAGCATCAACACTCATTGAACTACATACATCCGTATGTATTATTTTCAACAAGTTAGTAGCTCGTTCCATTGTTCCGGAGAGTGGAGTTTTAGTCATCTTGCCCAAAAGGCACGGTTCGCAAGCATCGAATGATTCATAACCAAGTGATTCCAAAAATCCATCTTTATGGAGTTTCTTCATGCGCTTTACACCGATATGACCCAGACGGCAGTGCCACAAATAAGTTTCACTATCATTATCAACTTTGCATCTTTTGGCATCAATATTATGAATATTGATATTACTGCGATCGAGATCCAACAAACTATTTTCAATGAGTGTATGACCATCGAAGGTTTTATTCATGTAAACAGAACAACAATTATTCTCTGACTTTAAATGAATAACTGTATTGCAATAAACATGATCAAATCATATTCATGCTCAATGCAAATGCCAAATAACAATTATTTAGGTTTAACACTAATCCCGAAAGTATAGGGAGTGTGCAATGATGATCATATCACTCTTGGAACCACTTCCAACACACATCGTCACTTCACCTTCAACTAATCTCTGTTTATTCTGTAACTCCTGTTTCGAGTTACTAATTTTTAGCAACCGAACAAGTATCAAATACCCAGGGGCTACTATAAACACTAGTAAGGTACACATCAATAACCAGTATATCAAATATACCCTTGTTCACTTTGCCATCCTTCTTATCCACCAAATATTCAGGGCATTTCCGCTTCCAGTGACCATTTCCTTTGCAGTAGAAGCACTCAGTTTCAGGCTTTAGTCTAGCTTCGGGCTTCTTCACGGAAGTGACAACTTGCTTGCCATTCTACATGAAGTTCCCTTTCTTTCCCTTTGCCCTTTTCTTGAAACTAGTGGTCTTGTTAATCATCAACACTTGATGCTCTTTCTTGATTTCTACCTTCATCGATTTCATCATCATGAAAAGCTCGGGAATCCTTTTCGTCATCCCTTGAATACTATAGTTCATCACGAAGTTCTACTAACTTGGTGATGGTGACTAGAGAACACTATCAATCACTATCTTATCTGGAAGATTAACTCCCACTTGATTCAAGCGATTGTAGTACCCAGACAATCTGAGCACATGCTCACTTCTTGAGCTATTCTCCTCCATCTTTTAGCTATAGAACTTGTTGGAGACTTCATATCTCTCAACTCGGGTATTTTCTTGAAATATTAACTTCAACTCCTGGAACATCTCATATGGTCCATGACGTTCAAAATGTCTTTGAAGTCCCGATTCTAAGCCGTTAAGCATGGTGCACTAAACTATCAAGTATTCGTCATATTGAGCTAGCCAAATGTTCATAACGTCTGCATCTATTCCTACAATAGGTCTGTCACCTAGCGGTGCATCAAGGACATAATTCTTCTACGCAGCAATGAGGATAAACCTCAGATCATGGACCCGTCCGCATCATTGCTACTATCATCTTTCAACTTAGTTTTCTCTAGGAACACATATAAAACATAGGGAAGCAACAACGCAAGCTATTGATCTACAACATTATTTGCAAAGTACTATCAGGACTAAGTTCATGATAAATTAAAGTTCAATTAATCATATTACTTAAGAACTCCCACTTAGATAGACATCCCTCTAATCATCTAAGTAATCACGTGATACAAATCAACTAAACCATGTCTGATCATCACGTGAGATGGAGTAGTTTTCAATGGTGAACATCACTATGTTGATCATATCTACTATATGATTCACGCTCGACCTTTCGGTCTCCAGTGTTTCAAGGCCATATCTGCATATGATAGGCTTGTCAAGTTTAACCCGAGTATTTCTGCGTGTGCAAAACTGGCTTGCACCCGTTGTATGTGAACATAGAGCTTATCACACCCGATCATCATGTGGTGTCTCGGCACGACGAACTTTGGCAATAGTGCATACTCAGGAGAACACTTGTACCTTGAAATATAGTGAGAGATCATCTTATAATGCTACCCTTAATCAAAGAAGAATAAGATGCATAAAGGATAAACATCACATGCAATCAATATAAGTGATATGATATGGCCATCATCATCTTGTGCCTTTGATCTCCATCTCCAAAGCACCGTCATGATCACCATCGTCACCGGCTTGACACCTTGTTCTCCATCGAAGCATCGTTGTCGTCTCCCCAACTATTGCTACTATGACTATCGCTACCGCTTAGTGATAAAGTAAAGCAATTATAGGGTGATTGCATTGCATACAATAAAGCGACAACCATATGGCTCCTGCCAGTTGCCGATAACTTCGTTATAAAACATGATCATCTCATACAATAAAATATAGTATCATGTCTTGACCATATCACATCACAACATGCCCTTCAAAAACAAGTTAGACGTCCTCTAGTTTGTTGTTGCAAGTTTTACGTGGCTGCTACGGGCTGAGCAAGAACAGTTCTTACCTACGCATCAAAACCACAACGATATTTCGTCAAGTTAGTGATGTTTTAACCTTCAACAAGGACCAGCGTAGCCACACTCAATTCAACTAAAGTTGGAGAAACTGACACCCGCCAGCCACCTGTGTGCGAAGCACGTCGGTACAACCAGTCTCGTGAAAGCGTACGCATAATGTCGGTCCGGGGCGCTTCATCCAACAATACTGCCGAATCAAAGTATGACATGCTGGTAAGCAGTATTATTAGTATCGCCCACAACTCACTTGTGTTCTACTCGTGCATATAACATCTACGCATAAACCTGGCTCGGATGCCACTGTTGGGGAACGTAGTAATTTCAAAAAAATAATCCTACGCACACGCAAGATCATGGTGATGCAAAGCAACGAGAGGGGAGAGTGTCGTCCACGTACCCTCGTAGACCGTAAGCGGAAGCGTTATGACAACGCGGTTGATGTAGTCGTACTACTTCACGATCGACCGATCCTAGTACCGAACGTACGACACCTCCGCGATCTACACACGTTCAGCTCAGTGACGTCCCACGAACTCACAATCTAGTAGAGCTTCGAGGGAGAGTTCCGTTACCATGATGGTGTGATGATGGTGTTGATGAAGCTACCGACACAGGGCTTCGCCTAAGCACCGTTACGATATGACCGAGGTGGATTATGGTGGAGGGGGGCACCGCACACGGCTAAAGATCAATGATCAACTTGTGTGTCTATGGGGTGCCCCCTCCCCCGTTTGTAAAGGATTGGAGGAAGGGGAGGGCCGACCCTCTACTATGGCGACCCTGGGAAGTCCTCCCATCGGGAGTAGGATTCCCCCCCTTCCAAGTAGTAGGAGTAGGAGAGAAGGAAAGGGAAGAGAGAAGAGAAGGAAGGAGGGGGCGCCACCCCTCCCCCTAGTCCAATTCGGACTAGGCCTTGGGGGCGCGCGCGGCCTGCCTCTCTCTCTTTCCCTTAAAGCCCAATAAGGCTCATATACTCCCCGGCGAATTCCCGTAACTCTCGATACTCCGATAAAAACCCGAACCACTCAGAACCTTTCTGATGTCCGAATATAGCCTTCCAATATATCGATCTTTACGTCTCGAACATTTCGAGACTCCTCGTCATGTCCCTGATCTCATCTGGGACTCCGAACAACCTTCGGTACATCAAAACACTTAAACTCATAATATCGATCGTCACCGAATGTTAAGCGTGCGGACCGTACGAGTTCGAGAACTATGTAGACATGACCGAGACACATCTCCGGTTAATAACCAATAGCGGAACCTGGATGCTCATATTGGCTCCTACATGTTCTATGAAGATCTTTATCGGTCAAACCGCATAACAACATACTTTGTTCCCTTTGTCATCGGTGTGTTACTTGCCCGAGATTCAATCGTTGATATCTCAATACCTAGTTCAATCTCGTTACCGGCAAGTCTCTTTACTCATTTTGTAATGCATCATCCTGCAACTAACTCATTAGTCACTTTGCATGCAAGGCTTATAGTGATGTGCATTACCGAGAGGGCCCAGAGATACCTCTTCGACAATCGGAGTGACAGATCCTAATCTCGATCTATGCCAACTCAACAACTACCATCGGAGACACCTATAGAGCACCTTTATAATCACCCAGTTACATTGTGATGTTTGGTAGCACACAAAGTGTTCCTCCGGTATTCGGGAGTTGCATAATCTCATAGTCATAGGAACATGTATAAGTCATGAAGAAACCAATAGCAATATACTAAACGATCAAGTGATAAGCTAACGGAATGGGTCAAGTCAATCACATCATTCTCTAATGATGTGATACCATTAATCAAATGACAACTCATGTCTATGGTTAGGAAATACAACCATCTTTGATTCAACAAGCCAGCCAAGTAGAGGCATACTAGTGACATTATGTTTGTCTATGTATTCACACATGTACTAAGTTTCCGGTTAATATAATTCTAGCATTAATAATAAACATTTATCATGATAGAAGGAAATATAAATAACAACTTTATTATTGCCTCTAGGGCATATTTCCTTCACATGTGCCAAGTCAAGCCACTCGAACATGCAGAGGAGGATACCATATCATCATACTACATCACAATCATTTTAAAGCAATGTTGATAGCCAAGATAAATCAATATCCACTCCTAGCTACTTATGCATGGCATGAGAAACTATAATCTCTAATTGTCATTGCAAACATGTTTAATCATAATGGGCTGAATCATGGATACTAGGTTAAATATATTTACAAAAACAAAACAAGTCGAGTTTATACCCGTTTCTCTCTGCCACGGCCAGTTCATCAAATATCGTCATTATTTCCTTTCACTTGCACGACCAAACGATGTGAAAATAATAATAGTGCAAGAGTGCCGTGGACTAAGCTGGAATCAGTAAACATTTTATTCAATAGGAGAAGACAAGGTAAAATGGGCTCTTTGTTAGATCAACACTTATGCATAAGAGAGCCACTCAAGATTTTCATCGTGGTCTTCTCCTCGGTACGACTCGAATAAAAAGAAAAGAAATTCAGAGAAACACACTGAAACATTTTTGGAATTTTTGATTTTCTAGAACAAGCAAATAAAAGGGGAAAGCAAAAATGAGAAAAACTATTTACACGGGAAAGCTCCCAACAAGGAAAAGAAGAACGAAGAAATATTTTTGGGTTTTATTTTTAGTACTACAAAAATTTAAACTAGGAAGAAAAAACAAAAAGAAGCGGGAAATATTTTTGTATTTTCTCAAAGTTTTTCAAACACACAAGAAGAAAGTGAGAAAATAAATCTAACATGGATAATACAATGAAAAAGTGTGGACACCAACAGCTAAAATGTGTGAACATGAATGTAATGTCGGTGGGAATACGTACTCCCCCAAGCTTAGGCTTTTGGCCTAACTTGGTAATCAATCAGTAGTCGAACAGCTGAGGAGCGGGCATCCAAGGATCCCACTGTGGAGGCTCCTCCTCTGCTGTAGCCTGGTTGTTCCTGTAGGCGATGATATCTACATGCATAATCCTGTACCTGCCCCTGGCAATAGGATCAAACAAAGCAGGTGCTTGCAATGGATAATATCACGAGTTCTCACACTGAAAACCAGGTTATAAGGAATAGGAATGTTAGGATAATCGATAGCAGTAAACTGGTGGTGATCCATGGCCACGCGATCTAGGTAAACCTTGCACAAAGGATAATCATGCAGGCGTGTCTGAACATTAAAGTGAGCCGCCAAACGAGTGGTGTAAATACCTCCATGTATTTTACCCTTTGACTTATTAATGTGGAGGCAACGTGGCACAATAGCTCGCAAGCTATAAGTGTTGTCACCCTCTAGTGCACGAGCAAAATGGCAAGGTCTGGTGAACTGAGTGCACCCACCTTCTCTCTAGCAAGCAAGCATTTGGCAATGAAAAGAGCAAAATAATGAACAGCAGGAAAATGCAAGCCAATGGCAGTGATAGTTGACAACCCTCTCTCATCACCCACTGTCAGAGTACGATAAAAGTTTTCAAACTCTGTGGGCCTAGGCTCTGCAAAACTACCATCAGAGGCAAGCAAGCACATTTCACAAAATTCAGTAAGCGGTATCTGATGGGGTTCAGCATATAAATTAAATTGCACCTAAGGGGGGGTATTCCTAGGAAGAAAAGTAAAACTTTGCACAAAGGTGTTTGTGAGGAGATGATACTGTTCACATTCAGCTGTGATGAAGTCGGTGAGGCCGGCATTAGCAGCATATTATGCAAACTCTTGAAGGATTCCAGCACCTTCCATGAACGGGGTATGTGTCCATTCACACGGCCGTACTTCCCCCAATCTCTGGGTATGAAGATCACTATCGGACGACACCCCAATAACTCCTTTGGAGTTCTTCTTGGAAGCAAACTTCCTAAAGATATTCATCCTTTTCCTATGAACAAAATTCTAAAAAATTTAGTCCACAAAATTTTCTCAACAAAACTTTACAATATTGATAGAAACTACTCATAGGGATACATAGAGGACATAGAAAGCATTCAAACTACTTAGAACTCTAAGAATTCAACATGCAAGCTCATCTACAGCAGCACAAGAGTAGCTAATTATTGAAAATATAAACCACTAAAACAAAAACTAATTCGACAAATGGAGGAGTCACATACCAAGCAACAATCCCCCGAAACAGTTTCGGAAACGGAGCTTCGAGCAAAGAAATCAAAATCCGCGGGTTTGAGAGCAAGAACATGAGAGAGAGAGAGAGAGAGAAATGGTGATTTTTTTTCTGGAGGTAGGTGGTGATGTGGGATGAATAGATAAGTGAGGGGGCGGCGCGCTTGGGGGTCCTGGCGCACCCAAGTGGGTTGTGCCCACCTGGTGCACCTCCCTCTGATATTATTTGCACCAAAAATTCTTAAATATTCAGAAAAAAATCATGTTAAATTTTAGAGCATTCTGAGAAGTTTTATTTTTGGGTCATCTTTTATTGCACGGGAAATTCAGAAAACAAACAAAGCATGGCATTTTATTTTATTTAACTAGTAGGAACAGAAAATAAAAGGTAGGGACAGAAAGTAGTGCTCACTAAATTCATCAACTTCATATCTCTCAAAAATGATCCATTAATAAGGTTGATCAAGTCTTATTAACAACCACTTTCGATTAGCATGAAACTGAAGAACTTTCGTAAATCACTAAGTTACCTCAAACGGGATATGAATATCCCCAACAATAAGCATTTCATATTTCTTTTTAACAGTAGGTAGAGGTAGTTGAAAACTTCCAATAGTGATTGTCGGAGATTTTTGATTAACATTAATACCATTCACTTGGAATTGTTTCTTTGGAAAGTGCACCGTATGCTCATTACCATTGATATGAAAAGTGACCTTGCTTTTATTGCAATCAATAACAGCCCCTGCAGTATTCAAGAAGGGTCTACCAAGGATAATCAACATGTTGTTGTCCTTGGGCATCTCAAGTATAACAAAGTCGGTCAAAATAGTAACATTAGCAACAACAACGGGCACATCCTTACAAATACCGATAGGTATGGCAGTTGATTTGTCAGCCATTTACAAAGATATTTCAGTAGGTGTGAGTTTATTCAAGTCAAGTCTTTTATATAAAGAGAAAGGCATAACACTAACACCAGCTCCTAAATCAGCAGTTTTCACATAGTTTCTTTTGATGGAGTAAGGTATATTTGGTATTCCTGGATCTCCAAGTTTTTTAGGTATCCCATCTTTAAAAGTATAATTAGCAAGCATGGTGGAGATTTCAACTTCCATTATTTTTCTCTTATTGGTGATGATGTCTTTCATGTACTTTGCATAAGGAGGCATTTTCAAGATATCCGTCAAGCGAGTACGCAAAAAGACTGGCCTCAACATTTTAGAAAAGCATTCAAATTCTTCATCCTCTTTCTTTTTAGTTGATTGGGTGGAAAAGGCATAGGTTTTTGAACCCACGGTTCTCTTTATTTACCAAGTTTTCTAGCAATAAAATATGTTTTATCATATCGTCTATTCTTGGGTTGTGGGTTATCAAGATCAACAGATGGTTCTATTTCAACATCATTATCTGGTTCTTTTTCATTGTTTGGTTGAGTATCTTCATGAACATCATAATTATCTTTTTCATTATCCCTAGGTGAATGTTCATTACCAGATTGAGTTTTAGCATCAGAAATAGAAACATCACTATCATTACCAAGAGGTTTTTCTATTGCAGGTTCACTAGAAGCATGCAAAGTCCTATCATTTTTCTTTTTCTTCTTCTTTTTAGAAGGACTAGGTGCAGTGGTGTTGTTCCTTTGTGAATCATGTTCAATTATTTTTGGGTGTCCCTCAGGATAAAGTGGTTCCTGAGCCATTTTACCTCCTCTAGTTGCAACTCTAACAGCAAAGTCATGTATATTGTTATTCATTTCATCAAGCAATTCTCTTTGAGATTTAGCAACTTGTTCTAACTGGGTTTGCACCATATAAGCATGCTTTCCCACACCTCTAACATCAATTGAGATTCTAAATAACAAGTCACTCAAGCGAGCAATCATATCAGAATTGTATTTCAACTGTTTCATAACATTTGCATTGAAGTGGTCTTCTTTCTAATATAATTCTCAAACTCATAAAGGCATTGGCTAGGGTGCATATTATGAGGATTATCATTATCACTGAACTTCATTAGAGAATTTACCTCTACCACCTTAGGCAATGGTGGTGTATCAAGCCCAGGTATTTCTTCAATAGGAGGTAAATTTTTGACATCCTCAGCTTTAATACCTTTTTCCTTTGTAGATTTCTTTGCCTCTTGCATATCTTCAGGACTGAGATATAATATACCCCTCTTCTTCTGAGTGGGCTTAGGCGATGGTTCGGGAAGAGTCCAATCATCATAATTTTTCAATATATTATTCAATAATTCTTCAGCTTTCCCAATAGTTTGTTCCCTGAAAACACAACTAGCACAACTATTTAGGAAGTCCCTAGAAGCATTAGTTAGTCCATTATAGAAGATATCAAGTATTTTATTTTTCTTAAGAGGATGATCAGGCGAAGCATTAAGCAATTGGAGAAGCCTTCCCCAAGCTTGTGGGAGACTCTCTTCTTCAATTTGCACAAAGTTAAATATTTCTTGTAAGGCAGCTTGTTTCTTATGAGCAGGAAAATATTTTTCAGAGAAGTAATAAATCATATCCTGGGGACTATGCACACAATCAGGAGCAAGAGTATTAGAACGGAAATAATTTGATAACATAGTAATAGCAAGTTTTCTCATCATGAGTAAAAAGGGTGGCTATGTCATTCAACTTAGTAAGATGTGCCACAACAATTTTAGTTTCATAACCACGGAAAGGATCAGATTCAACCAAAGTAATTAACTCTGGGTCGACAGAGAATTCATGATCCTTATCATCAATAAAGATAGGTGAGGTAGCAAACTTAGGATCATATTGCATTCTAGCATTTAGAGATTTTTCTTTATACTTGCATAATAATTTCTCTAGATCATCTCTATCCTTACAAGCAAGAATATCTCTAGTTGTCTCCTCATCCGTAACATAACCTTCCAGTACCTTAGGCAATTCATATCTAGTAAGGCTAGTTCTAGTAGGTGTTTCAAGATTTTCAGTGTCAAGCTCATCATCAGTTTCAACAACATCATGTTGTCTTACTCTAGCAATTTGTTCATCAAGAAAATCACCTAGTGGCATATCATCATCATCAAGCAAGGTACTAACATCATCATAAGTATCATTCATAGCAGAAGTAGCATCATCAACAACTTGCGACATATCAGGATTAATAGCATGTGGCTGTGTTGCAAGTTTACTTATAACAGAAGGTGAATCTAAAGCAGAGCTAGATGGCAGTTCCTTACCTCCCCTCTATAAATCTTAGTCTTAGCATCCTTCAGATTCTTCACAGCGAATAATTGATAATAATCCCAAGTGACTCAACAAATATAGCTATGCTCCCCGGCAACGGTGACAGAAAAAGGTCTTGAAAACCCACAAGTATAGGGGATCGCAACAGTTTTCAAGGGTAGAGTATTCAACCCAAATTTATAGATTCGACACAAGGGGAGCCAAAGAATATTTCTAAGTATTAGCAGCTGAGTTGTCAATTTCAACCACACCTGGAGATTAATTATCTGCAGCAAAGTGACCAGTAGCAAGGTAGTATGATAGTTTTGATAATAGTAGCAGCAACAATAGTAACGGTAACAGTAACAACAGTGATTTTGTGGCAAGTGCAATAGTAACAATAGTAGTAGTAACTTAGCAGAAACAATATAAGATAACTTTGTGGATTGGTAATTTTTTGGATGATATTCATCATGTGACAGTCATAACCTAGGGCGATACGACACTAGCTCCAGTTCATAAATATAATATAGGCATGTATTCCATAAATAGTCAGACGTGCTTATGGAAAGAACTTGCATGACATCTTTTGTCCTACCCTCTCGTGGAAGCGGGGTCCAATTGGAAACTAAGGGATATTAAGGCCTCCTTTTAATAGAGAACCGGGACAAAGCAATAACACACGGTGAATACATGAACTCCTCTAACGACGGTCATCACCGGGAGTGGTCCCGACTATTGTCACTCCGGGGTTGCTGAATCATAACACGTAGTAGGTGACTATAACTTGCAAGATCGGATCTAGAACATAGATATAATGGTGATAACATAAACGGTTCAGATCTGAAATCATGGCACCTTGGGCCCAAAGTGACAAGCATTAAGCATGGCAAAGTCATAGCAACATCAATCTCAGAATATAGTGGATACTAGGGATCAAGCCCTAACAAAACTAACTTGATTACATGATGAATCTCATCCAACTCCTCACTGGCCAGCGAGCCTACGAAGGAATTACTCACTCCGGGTGGGGAGCATCATGGAATTAGCGATGGAGAAGGATTGGTGATGATGAAGAACGAAGATCCCCCTCTCTAGAGCCCCAAACGGACTCTAGATTTGGCCTCCCGATGCAGAACAGGAGGTGACGTCGGCTCTGTCTCATGGAACGCAATAATTCTTTCTCCTTGATAATTTTCTAGAAAAATGTGATTTTATAGCGCCAGTCTCAGGGTCTGCGGGGCCACCAGCCCCACCTCGGCGCGCCTGGGGGGGTAGGCGCCCCTGGTGGGTTGTGCCCACCTAGGTGCCCCCCTTAGGTAGCTCTTGGCTCCGGAAATTCTCTTTTATTGTATAAAAAATCCTCGCAGAATTTCGTTCCACTCCGAGAAATTTTATTTCTGCACAAAAATAACACCTTGGTAGTTCTGCTGAAAACAGCGCCAGTTCGGGGTTAGTTTCATTCAAATCGTGCAAATTAGAGTCCAAAACGAGAGGAAAAGCATTAGGAAAAGTAGATACATTGGAGACGTATCAGTAACAATACAAATACGTGTCTTGTCCCTTTTTGTCACTGGGATATCGGGCACCGCAAGATTTAACCCATCACAAAGGACCTCTCCTATTGCAAGATAAATCAATCTAGGTGGCCAAACCAAACGGATAAATCAGAGAGATACAAAGCTATAACAATCATGCATAATATAGTTAAGAGAAGACTCAATTAATATTGATGAATAATCTGATCATAAACACACAATTCATCGGATCCCAACAAACACATCATAAAAGAAGATTACATCGGATAGAACTCCAAGAAGATCGAGGAGAACATTGTATTGAAGATCAAAGAGGTAGAAGAATCGATCTAGTTACTTGCTACGGACCCGTAGGTCTGTGGTGAACAACTCACGCATAATCGGTAGGGCGGCAAGGATGATGTAGAAGTCCTTTGTGATTGATCCCCTCTCCGACATGTACTAGAGAAGGCCTCCAGATGGGATCATGGAAGAACAAAAACTTGCGGCATCGGAAAAGTTGTTTTGGGAGGCTCTCTATTGGTTTCCCAATTTTAGAGAATTTATGGAGGTGGAATGAGGTCAGACAGAGCCACATGGGGCCCACAAGGCATCAATGCCTGCCCTGTTGCCTTGCCATCTTCTTGCTTCTTGTCTGGCCTCCTCTCAAAGCTTCGAGGGCCTCTCTTGTAGAGAAAAAAATCATCAAAAAGTTTTGTAGCGTTTGGACTCCGTTGGTACCGATTTCCAGGAAAACCAAAAACAAGTAGAAAACAACACTACAACACGATGCTGCTAATGCGATGCTACAATTAGAGACCCTTTGCCGAAACTGTGTGCAATGCATTAATCGCAAAAGGTGATGTAATAAAACCGTAAAAAATAATGCAAAACGTTTGCGATGGCTGAGACATCAAACACGGTTCAGATTATAGTTGCGTGTGCGATACATGGCATATGGTTCACTCGAATGAACTGTTCGCGATGAGCTTAACTACAGAAACGGGCAGCCAGATGAAGGTGTGTGCGACGTATGGCATATTGTTCACTCGGATGAACTGTTTGCGATTAGGCAACACAACAGAAATGGTCGGGTAGATCAAGGTGTGTGTGCGATTGATGACACACAGTTCACTCGGATGAACTGTATGCGATTAGGCAACACAACAGAAACGGTCAGCCAGATCAAGGTGTCTGCAATTAGGCAACACTTCACACGGATGAACTGTTTACGATTAGCCACAACAAACAAAAACAGTTAGATAGATCAAGCTGTGTGTGCTAGACGGGCACACATTCTAATTAAAAGAAGCATGCACGATGGTAATAACAAGCGCGCACGGTTGATGGAACAAGACGTGTGCTGACATCGCCTATTGCAAACGCCATGTACGCGGCCGAGAACGCGTGCCCAAGTTACGCCATTCGGGAATAGTGCCGCACTTCAAAACTAGAACCGTCAATAAATTTTGAGCTTGCATCCCGTCACATTCCAAATTACTACCATGCTATATTTAATTGCAAACCTATTCACACCGATCAAAACCTAAACGGTTTCTCACTTAGGAACATATTAGTACTCGGTTATAAATACTACCTACTCCAGGGTAACTGCACACTCCTCCTCAACTCCTCATCCACAAAAACAAACAAGTCTTTCATCATCGTTCCCTTGCGTTTGCCATGGCCCGCATGAGTACTGGGTCGAGAGATGACTACCAGGGAGAGGCGAGCATGTAAGCGGAAGCACCGCCATGCCGCACCGCGAAATCAGCCGACATGCCCCGCCATGCCGCCGTAGTAGTACAGAGGTCCCTCCGCGCCACCAAAGCGGCACAAAGGTCCCGCCGCACCGTCGATGTAGCAGACTGGTCCGGCCGCAACGCGGAAGCAGCATTGATGTCCCGCCGTGCCGCGAATGCAGCAACGAGGTCCTCCTGCACCGCGGCGGCCTGGGAAAATGTCTCGTGGGCAGGCAAGGACTCTCACAGGCGCGTGTGTGCTATACTCGGTGACCTGATGGATCGGCTCTCCAGCTGGATGAAGCTGCGGGATGAGATGAATGCCTCGTTTGAAAATGCTACCAGCGTCATCTGATGACAAGGGTAGTACAAGGTGAAGCTCTACACCAAGCGCGACCTGCTGAGGGCAAAGATCGTTGAAACAACGAAACATCACGAGGAGACCACTGCCTTGTTAAAGAGGACGGGCGTCGCCATCAAGAAACTTATGGACGAGAATGCCATGATCCGCATCGAGTGCCAAAGGGTGGTGGAGGAATCCATGGATGCTCTCAAGCAATGTATTGAGGACACGAAAGAGCAGATCACTGCTTGCCGTGAGAACTAGTCTCCACGGCCTGTAGCAATGCATCAAAAAAGTAGAGATCAGCGAGCCAGATCGTTGACTACGTCTTCCTTCTTCTTTTGCCCTTGTGTATTTCGGGTACTGCCGCATGCGGTTTTTTAAATTATCTTCCTAAATATGCAAGACAATTATTATCCACTGCCATCATCCTTATATATTCATATCAATCTTGCTATAAGTCACAGTCGATCCTATATATGTCTGTCAGATCTTACATCAGTATCCATGCAAAATTTTCTTTTCAGTTTTTCTTTGTTCTTCTTAAATCTCAGTCGAATGAGACATAGCCACGCCATAAAACAGGGGATCGGGCGCCATTAATGGAGACTGAGGGAGTCCTGGATTAGGGGGTGTCCGGATGGCTGGACTATAGCCTTTGGCCGGACTCCTGGACTATGAAGATACAAGATTGAAGACTTCGTCCCGTGTCCGGATGGGACTTTCCTTGGCGTGGAAGGCAAGCTTGGCGATACGGATATGTAGATCTCCTACCATTGTAACCGACTCTGTGTAACCCTAACCCTCTTTGGTGCCTATATAAACAGAAGGGTTTTAGTCCGTAGGACGAACAACAATCATACCATAGGCTAGCTTCTAGGGTTTAGCCTCTCTGATCTCGTGGTAGATCTACTCTTGTACTACCCATATCATCAATATTAATCAAGCAGGAGTAGGGTTTTACCTCCATCGAGAGGGCCCGAACCTGGGTAAAAACATCGTGTCCCTTGTCTCCTGTTACCATCCGCCTAGATGCACAGTTCGGGACCCCCTACCCGAGATCCGCAGGTTTTGACACCGACATTGGTGCTTTCATTGAGAGTTCCTCTGTGTCGTCATCTTTAGGCCCGATGGCTCCTCCGATCATCAACAATGATGCAGTCCAGGGTGAGACTTTTCTCCCCGGACAGATCTTCGTATTCGGCGGCTTTGCACTGCGGGCCAATTCGCTTGGACATCTGGAGCAGATCGAAAGCTACGCCCCTGGCCATCAGGTCAGATTTGGAAGTTTGAACTATACGGCTGACGTCCGCGGAGACTTGATCCTCGACGGGTTCGAGCCACAGCCAAGCGCGTCGCACTGTCATGATGGGCATCATCTAGCTCTGTCGCCGGACAGTGCCCTGGAGGCCGCACCAGTGTCTGCTCCGACCCTTAGCTCGGAGCCGACTGCGCCGATCAAGGACGGGTGGCTGGACACCGCCTCGGGGGCTGCTATCTCTACGGCGATCGAGCCGAACACCAACCCTATCCTTTGCGAAGCTCGTGACTCCAAGGTGCCGGACTCCGAACCTTCCGCGCCCCTGCCAATCGAATCCTATTGGGCGCCGATCATGGAGTTCACTGCCGCGGACATCGTTCAGCACTCGCCCTTTGGCGACATCCTGAATTTGCTAAAGTATCTCTCTTTAACAGGAGAGTCCTGGCCGGATTATGGTCAGGAAGGTTGGGATGCGGACGACAAAGAAATTCTAAGCCCACCCACCACCCACTTCGTAGCCACTGTCGATGATTTAACCGACATGCTCGACTTCGACTCCGAAGACATCGACGGTATGGACGACGATGCAGGAGACGACCAAGAACCAGCGCCTACAGGGCACTGGAAGGCCACCTCATCATACGACATATACATGGTGGACATCCCAAAAGATGGGAATGGTGATGGAACAACGAAGGATGACCCCTCCAAGAAACAGCCTAAGCGCCGACGTCAGTGGCGCCGCTCTAAATCCCACGACAGCAAAAATGGTGATTCAAGCACGGGAGACAATAACAGCTCGGAAAGTGCCAAAGACAACCCCCTCCAGCATGATTCAGCGCAGGAGGATGGAGAAGCCATCCCTCATGAGAGAGCAGCAGACAGAGAGGTAGAGGACGATAATTACATGCCTCCATCCGAAGACGAGGCAAGCCTCGACGACGATGAATTTGTCATGCCTGAGGATCCCGTCGAACAGGAGCGTTTCAAACGCAGGCTTATGGCCACGGCAAGCAGCCTCAAGAAAAAGCAGCAACAGCTTAGAGCTGACCAAGACTTGCTAGCTGACAGATGGACTGAAGTCCTTGCGGCCGAAGAGTATGAACTCGAACGCCCCTCCAAGAGCTACCCAAAACGCAGGCTGCTACCCCGATTAGAGGAGGAAGCACCCAAACCTATATCACCACCGCATGATGCGGCCGACCGGCCACCTCGTGGCCGCAACAGAGAGGCCTCTCGGCCCTCCACTCAAGCCGCACCCCGGCGTCGCTCAAAAAATACCAAGGCACGGGGAAGTGCGCCAGACCTGCGAGATATATTGGAGGACAAGGCAAGGCAAACAAGATCGATCTACGGATCGCGTGGGCGCCTCGCTACACGTGACGATAACCGTCATGCCAGATACAACCAATTCGGCCAAGCCGAACACAGCAGACAAAGTTCATTTGAGCTACGTCGTGACATAGCCCAATACAGGGGCGCCGCACACCCACTATGCTTCACAGATGAAGTAATGGATCATCAAATCCCCGAGGGTTTCAAACACGTAAACATCGAATCATACGATGGCACAATAGATCATGCGGTATGGATCGAGGACTACCTCCTTCATATCCACATGGCCCGCGGTGATGATCTACACGCCATCAAATACCTCCCACTCAAGCTTAAAGGACCAGCTCGGCATTCGCTTAATAGCTTGCCAGCGGAGTCAATTGGTTGTTGGGAAGACCTGGAAGCCGCAATCCTCGACAACTTCCAGGGCACTTATGTGCGACCACCAGACGCCGATGACCTAAGCCACATAATTCAGCAGCCATAGGAATCGGCCAGACAATTCTGGACACGGTTCCTAACAAAAAAATCAAATCATCGACTGTCCGGATGCAGAGGCCCTTGCAGCCTTCAAACATAACATCCGCGGCGAGTGGCTTGCCCGGCACCTAGGATAGGAAAAGCCGAAATCCATGGCAGCCCTCACAACACTTATGACCCGCTTTTGCGCGGGAGAGGACAGTTGGCTAGCTCGTAGTAACAACATGACCAAGAGCCCTGGTAATTCGGATACCAAGGACAGCAACAGCAGGTCACTTCGCAACAAGCACAAGCACTGCATTAATGGCGATAATGCTGAAGATACGGCAGTCAATGCCGGATTCAGAGGCTCTAAACCCAGTCAGCAGAAAAAGCCATTCAAAAGAAATACTCCGGGCCCGTCCAATTGGACTGAATACTCGATCGCTCATGCCAGATACACGGCACCCCCGAAAAACCAGCCAACCACACTAACAGGGATTGTTGGGTGTTCAAGCAGGCAGGCAAGTTAAATGCTGAAAACAATGACAAGGGGCTGCATAGCGACGACGAGGAGGAGCCCTGGCCGCCGAACAATAGAGGACAGAAGGGCTTCCCCCTACAAGTGCGGATGGTGAACATGATATACGCAACCCACATACCCAGAATGGAGCGGAAGCGTGCACTAAGGGACGTATATGCGATGGAGCCAGTCGCCCCAAAGTTCAATCCGTGGTCCTCTTGCCCGATCACTTTTGATCGAAGGGACCACCCCCACTAGAATCCGCCATGGCGGATTCACCGCATTGGTTCTAGACCCCAATCGTTGATGGATTTCACCTCACTAGAGTCCTGATGGATGGCGGCAGCAGCCTGAACCTGCTTTATCAAGATACAGTGCGCAAAATGGGCATAAACCCCTCAAGGATTAAACCCACAAAGACGACCTTTAAAGGCGTCATACCAGGTGTAGAGGCCAACTGTACAGGCTCAGTTACACTTGAAGTGGTCTTCGGATCCCCGGATAACTTCCAAAGCGATGAGTTAATCTTTGACATAGTCCCGTTCCGCAGCGGCTATCACGCACTGCTCGGACGAACCGCATTTGCAAAGTTCAATGCCGTGCCGCACTACGCATACTTCAAGCTCAAGATGCCAGGCCCTCGAGGAGTCATTACGGTCAACGGAAACACCGAACACTCTCTCCGAACGGAGGAGCATACGGCGGCCCTCGCGGCGGAAGTACAAAGCAGCCTCTCAAGGCAATCCTCGAGTCCACCTATTAAACGTCCGGACATCGTCAAGCGCGCCCAGAGTAACCTACAACAAGACCGCCTGGCATGTCCCGAGCACACGTAGCAATGCAGCCCCAACCCCAGCCCTCGCAAAATTGCGAAACCAGTACTACACGTACATAATTATGCTCTGGAAATAACATGAGCATAGGGGGAGGGGCACGACCACGGCAGGCCCAGAATGCGGCTCAACCGCACCAGGGGCTGTCGATTGTGTCATTCTTTTTTCTCTTACTTTCAGGACTCCTTTCTCAAGAAGCCCTATCCGGCAGTAGAATCGCCGAACACACGATGCAACAGCCAGGGAAGCAGAAAGCTACGTCGAGTGTCCAGGTGGTCTCTATAACGAGCAGTATACTTGTTTCACATATCATCCCACAGCTCGCCCCTGGAGGGGGACATGTCAAATAGTCCCGTCCATTGGTTATCGCACTATTTGTATCGTTCTGCTTTTACTGCAGCCTTTTTAAATAAACAATACATAGCTTCTGCCTATTATTGCATTCCTTTTTTTATCTATATATGTTCACTTATGACATGTTGCACCCGTACACTTTGGTACGGCCAAATACACCAGGGGCTTAAGTACCCCAAAATATGGTGTGATAAGTCCGAACACTTTCACAAGTTCGGCACCCCGAACTTATAGCATTATATGCATCGGCTCCGAATCATGTCTTGGGTCAATAGTTGGGTTTGCCCGGCTCCCATGTTTTGGTACCTTACGTTCCATTATATCGGCTACGGTAGTGCTGGGAGAACTACTGCAATTGTGCCTCGGTTGAGCTGGGTTAAGCACCTCAGTGGAGAAAGCTAAAACTGACCGCCATGATAGGGCGAGAGCCGGTCGCTGTTCGAGAGGTTTTCGAGTCCCTAAAGACTTATGCCGCTTAGAGCGAGGAGTCGGCTTTGTCTAGCCCAGGCGTGGATAGCGCCCCGAACTCGGTCTTCCGAATACCAGGGGCTTCGCCAAAATTTAAAATTATAGAATTCTATGGCTAAGTGAGAGTGTTCAAGAATTATAGTCCGGTTGCCTTGTTCGTTGCGTTGAGCGCCTCCCTCGAAGGACCCAAGAATGGGAAAAAGAGCGCTCAAGTTTATCCCAAACACCCCAGCACTCGTGGCACGGGGG
This sequence comes from Triticum aestivum, assembly GCF_018294505.1. Taxonomy (NCBI): domain Eukaryota; kingdom Viridiplantae; phylum Streptophyta; class Magnoliopsida; order Poales; family Poaceae; genus Triticum; species Triticum aestivum. Next base: position 378,472,342 of record NC_057813.1, read on the forward strand.
CAGAAGCCGATGACTCGCCGTCTCTCAAATTTAATAAACGGCCGCACAAAAGGTAATATTTTAAATTCAAAAGCGTTGCTTAGCGCATATGAAAAAGTTTTCAGCGTACAGGATAACAAATGCGAGTTTACTCAAAAATTACATCTTTGGGGCATTCACCCGCTATAAGGCGGGCACCCTTCAGGACACCCTCATAATACATCTCGGGCTTGCGATACTCCTTGCCCGGCGGTGGTCTATCCGTCACAAGCTTCTCAGCGTCCATCTTGCCCCAGTGCACTTTAGCACGGGCAAGGGCCCTACGGGCACCTTCGATGCACACGGAGCGCTTGACGACTTCAATCCATGGACAAGCGTCCACCAGCCGCCTCACCAGCCTGAAGTAGCTCCAAGGCATTGCTTCCTTAGGCCACAGCCGAACTATGAGGCCCTTCATGGCCTGTTCGGCCACCTTATGGAGCTCGACTAGCTGCTTAAGCTGGTCGCTCAAGGGCACCAGGTGTCCGGCCTCAGCATACTGAGACCAGAACACCTTCTCCGTCGAACTCCCCTCCTCAGCTCGGTAGAACGCGGCAGCATCGGACACACTGCGGGGCAGATCTGCAAATGCTCCTGGAGAGCTCCGGATTCGGGTAAGTAACAAGTAATTCACTTTCACGTGCTTGCTTTGCATAAAGAATGCCTTACCCGCCGCTATCTTCTTCATTGCCTCAATTTCCTGCAGGGCTTTTTGGGCTTCGGCCTTAGCGGCTTTGGCGCTCTCAAGGGCCGAGGCGAGCTCGGACTCTCGAGTCTTTGAGTCACGCTCCAAACTCTCGTGTTTTTCCACGAGAGCCTGGAGCTCTTGCCGCACCTCCGCCACCCGCGCCTCCTGCTTCTCTCGCTCGGTGCGCTCCGCGCCGCATTGCTTTCGGCCTTGGACACCACTTCCTTCAGGGTCGCCACCTCGTTCATGGCCCCTCCAATACTCACGTTATTCCTGTCATTTTTTGCAACCACATCTTTTATATACTTCCATAAGGTATTACTTACCTTCCTTGTCCTCGAGCTGCTTTTTGGCAAGGCCGAGCTCGTTCTTGGACCGCTCGAGGCTCTGCTTCAATGCATTGACCTCCGCAGTCAGTGCGGCAGAGGTCAGCAGCCCAGACTGCATTCCCATATTGACATACTTATGTTAGACTCCTGCGTACATCTTTTTAGATCCTTAGTTCGGCTTTTCTTTCCGAACACCAAACTGAGCATTAGGGGCTACTGTCGATGCGGTAATATTTTTACATATCTTAAATACATACCTCAAAACCTGTTAGAAGGTTGGCACAGGCTTCAGTCAGCCCGCTCTTGGCGGACTGAACTTTCTGGATCACCACACTCATAACAGTGCGGTGCTCCTCATCGATGGAGGCGCCGTTAAGTGCCTCCAGCAAATTATCCGATGCCTCCGGTTGGACGAAGGTCACCGGTGTCGTAGTCTTGCCCTTCTTACGAAGGGGCCGCCTGCCGGACTCCGGAACCACTAAAGGTTCCAGTGCGGAGTCCGGCCCAGGGCTGGACTTAGAGCCCTTTGGGGTTTTGTCCCCCTTGCGCCTGGAGTCCGGGAGGTTGCCATGCGGCGCCTCCTGGACCACCTCCTCCTGACTGGGCCCCTTCTGGGACCCCACCTCGGTGTCATCCGCAGCGCGAGGAGAGGAGGCAGCCGGAAGTGAGGTGCTATTCACGTCCGACGAATCCAGGGAGCTGCTCGTTGAAGTGGCGAGCTCGTCCTCGGGCGGGCTGCAGGGTTATATTCGGTGTTAGGAGATTCTGTGCGACAAATGAAAAGCCATGAGTTATTCTGGTATCCGGACACTTATGATTTCGCAAGGGGCTTAGCCCTTGGTGTCCACTCCTCTTCGCCGTCGTCGGTGTTGGTGGAGTAGTCTGGAGGAAGGGTCCTTCCCTTCTTGGCCCCTCCGGCCTCCCCAGTTGGGGCGGCCTTCCTTTTCTTCTCTCCCCCCATTGGGGGAGAGGCTTCTTTTTCCTCCTCCTCGTCTTCGCGGGAGGAGTCTGCCTCGGAGTCATCAGATGATGAGTCCGACAACACCTGGCGCTGGGAACTCCTTCGAGTTCCCGTGGCCTTCTTCTTGGCCTTCTTCTCCGGCACCACGTGAGGTGCCGAAACCAGCAGCCCCGTTAATCGGGCGTCCGCTGGGTCTTCTGGCAAGGGAGCTGGATAGTTAACCTGCCCGGACGTCTTTTGCCAGTCCTGTCAAAGGTAAGGGAGTTTAGATCCCGCATAGAGTCAAACTATGAAAAACAAGTGTCCTGTAAAGGGTAAAATAGCTTACCTCGCTGGCTTGATGCTGCGAGCTGAATCCGCGATCTTCGGTAGCGGATGCGGGAGCCTCGGCACCCTTGAACAACACCTTCCAAGCATCTTCGTACATAGTGTTGAAGAGCCTGCTCAAGGTTTGGTGCTGTGCCGGATCAAACTCCCACAAATTGAAGGCCCGTTGTTGGCACGGGAGGATCCAGCGGATGAGCATGACCTGGACTATGTTGACAAGCTTGAGCTTCTTGTTCACCAGGGTTTGGACGCAGGTTTGGAGTCCGGTCAGCTCTTCCGAATTACCCCATGTCAGGCCCGTCTCTTTCCAAGAGGTGAGCCATGTAGGGAAGCCAGATCGGAATTCGGGGGCCGCTTCCCATTGGTCACGCGGCTCGGTGATGTAGAACCACCCCGATTGCCACCCCTTTATGGTCTCCACAAAGGAGCCCTCAAGCCATAGGACGTTGGCCATCTTGCCCACCAGGGCACCTCCGCACTCTGCTTGGCGGTCGCCCACTACCTTCGGCTTGACATTGAAGGTCTTCAGCCATAAGCCGAAGTGGGGCTGGATGCAGAGGAAGGCCTCGTACATGACAATGAACGCCGAGATGTTGAGGGTGAAATTCGGGGCCAGATCATGGAAATCCAGGCCATAGTAGAACATGAGCCCCCGGACAAATGGGTGAAGTGGAAAACCTAGTCCGCGGAGGAAGTGGGTGAGGAAAACCACCCTCTCATGGGGCCTGGGGGTGGGGATGAGCTGCCCCTTGTCGGGGAGCCGATGCGCGATGTCGTTGGACAAGTATCCGGCCTTCCGCAGCTTTTTGATGTGCCCCTCCGTGACGGAGGAGGCCATCCACTTGCCTCCCGCTCCGGCATGGATGGAGAAGGTTGAGGTGGGATGTGCGGACTTGGGCGCTGGAGCTCGAGTGCGTGGAAATGGATGAGCAAAGGAGGAAGAAGGCGTAGGTAAAAAAGGTAGATCCTTATCCCCTTATATGGACGGACGAAGCTATGCGTCCCCACCAGCCTGGTAAAACTCGCTTATCTCCCAAGCGCCGTAATCAATGGCGCGGTTGGGTTACCCACGCCCGTATTGATGAGAATCCCGGAATAAGGGGACACAATCTCTGCTTTGACAAGACGTGCCAAGGAAACCGCCTCGCTAAACACGCTGAGGTGGGACAGTAAAAACGATTCGAATAAAGGCTTGGCCGTGGTGTGATGTCATGCCACGGAATACGTCAGCAGATTGAATTTGTGTAAATATTATTCTCTCTACGATGGTATGTGGAACTTATTTTGCAGAGCCGGACACTATCCTTGTGTTCAAAATCTTCTATGAAGTATTCAGAGGAGGAACCCGCCTTGCAATGCCGAAGACAATCTGCGCGCCGGACTCCTCGTCATTGAAGCCTGGTTCAGGGGCTACTGAGGGAGTCCTGGATTAGGGGGTGTCCGGATGGCCGGACTATAGCCTTTGGCCGGACTCCTGGACTATGAAGATACAAGATTGAAGACTTCGTCTCGTGTCCGGATGGGACTTTCCTTGGCATGGAAGGCAAGCTTGGCGATACAGATATGTAGATCTCCTACCATTGTAACCGACTCTGTGTAACCCTAACCCTCTTCGGTGCCTATATAAACCGAAGGGTTTTAGTTCGTAGGACGGACAACAATCATACCATAGGCTAGCTTCTAGGGTTTAGCCTCTCTGATCTCGTGGTAGATCTACTCTTGTACTACCCATATCATCAATATTAATCAAGCAGGAGTAGGGTTTTACCTCCATCGAGAGGGCCCGAACCTGGGTAAAAACATCGTGTCCCTTGTCTCCTATTACCATCCGCCTAGACGCACAGTTTGGGACCCTCTACCCGAGATCCACCGGTTTTGACACTGACAGAGACATTGGGAGAGAGGTGGGCGATGGATGGAGGTCAAAGGGCTATCCTCCCGATAAGCACGCGCAGGGGTCTGATCACACGCCTCCCGTACTCAAAGATATACCGCACGCGACGCCTCCTAGCCAATAAAAAAAGGGGACGCATGGTGGCACGTAAATGTTAAGTAGAACACCCACGGTTTCAATAATACTTGTGTTTTCGATTGTAACATGACAACACTTGTTCCAAAATGACTTTGTTGGTTGTTAATATGTGTGGCTTCGCAAATCGGACAAAAAAATTACCACAACATGTTGGTGCCATGTCCTAATACCATGCCAAGTTTCATGATTTTCAGGCAAGTTTTGGATTTACAGGAATTTAAAAACCAAGTTTCTCGATGTTTCCGGCCGATCCACGATGCCCAGATGTTTGGATTCCATTCCCATTTCGTGCATGGGACCTAGAAATTCACCCAAGTACACATAAATGATTTTTTAACCAACTTTGGCGCACTGCAGCATGTGCTTGTAGTGCAAATTTGAATTATGTGCATTAAATACCCAAAAACTCAACTAATGTATAAAAAGGCCAAACGAACCTAGAATAATTCCAAATTTTAGCACGAAACTCCTATTGGTCTATGTTGCATGTATAAAAAAATCAAGGCAGGAAAAGGCAGTGTATGTCGTTTTGCACACAAAGGTGACAAGTTCCCTCTCAGAACCACGAGCCTTCTTGAGAGAAGCTCCAGTTTGCAAGAAGCTTGTACCAAATCTTGTCCCAATTCGGCCAAAAAAACACCACAACATGTTCGTCCCATGTCATGACACCATGCCAAGTTTCATGATTTTCATGCATGTTTTGGATTTACAGTAATTTAAAAACCAAGTTTCTCAATGTTTCCAGCTGAGCCATGACACCTAGATGTTTGAATTTCATTCCCATTTCTTGCAAGGGACCGATAAATTCACTCAAAGACATACATGTGATTTCTCAACAAACTTTGGTGCGCTGGAGCATGTGCTTGCAGTTCAAATTTGAATTATGCACATTAAATGCCTAGAAACTCAATTAATGCATAAAAGGCCAAACAAACCCGAAATAATTCCAAATTTTAACACGACACTCGTGTAGTTCTATGTTGGCTCTGTAAAAAATCAAGAGGGGGCGGCGTCTGTTGTTTTGCACATAAAGGTGACATTTTCTAACTCGAAACCACGAGCCTTCTTGAGAGAAGCTCCGGTTTGCAAGAAGCTTATACCAAAACTTGCCCCAATTCGGCCAAAAAATTTACTGCAGCATGTTGGAGCCATGACATGACACCATGCCAAATTTCATGATTTCCAGGCAAGTTTTGGATTTGCAGGAATTTAAAAACCAAGTTTCTCAATGTTTCTGGCCGAGCCACGACACCGTGATGTTTGAATTTCATACCCATTTCTTGCAAGGGACCTATAAATTCACCCAAAGACACACATGTGATTTTTCAACAAACTTTGGTGCACTAGAGCATGTGCTTGCAGTTCAAATTTGAATTATGCACATTAAATGCCTAGAAACTCAATTAATGCATAAAAAGGCCAAACAAACCCAGAATAATTCCAAATTTTAACAAAACACTCATGTAGTTTTATGTTCACTACATATAAATGTTCTAGCAATTCCAACACCATCCTTTACCTCTGTAACACCATTTTGTCTATCAAAACAGAATGAAAAAAATCAGGAATACCACAAATAGTTTACTAGCAAGAATCATGTGGGATGCGATATAAAATATCTTGGCGCACTGTCTTGTCTGGCTTATGCAGGAAGCTCCATCGTCTACAGTCCATCGCCCGCGCTTGAACCACACTTGCGTGCTAGTTTCTCGCGGCACCGAGCGAAAAAAAATTGTCACCACGGAAATATCTATCTCCCTGCCCCCACCCCACCAAAAGCCACATTTCCACTATTCCTCCTTGCTTTCCAAGTTCAAACCTTCACTGCTGCTTACTGGCAGCACGGCCTCCTTGTCGGCGACCCTTCTTCTTGCAGTGCTGCCTCCTTGCCAGTGACCCTTCTTCTTGCTGCACTGCCTCCTTGCCGGTGAACCTTCTTCTTGCTGCACCGCATCCTCGCCAGTGACCCTTCTTCTTGTTATGCCGCCTCGTCGATATGGTCAGGTAATCCACACCGCACCCACACCATCCTCCTCCTTCCCCATCCCACATGCCCTGATCGATGGCATGACACCTTCAACCCAAATCAGTACCCCATCCTCCAATTAAGTTCCGCCCACAGCCATTTTGTATGCAATATAGCGTGGAGCTCAGTAGCACCTAGCAGCAGAGAAGCAAATTGCGGCCGCACACACGGATGAGGTTGTGATGGCTGCCATGTGTGCCAATCGCTAGATCTTAGAGGAGCACCTCATCTTTGAGGCCACCGTCAACATCGCCACGCGATTGTCTACTTTAAAATACAGTTTGTGCTATTTTTCGAGGCCACCGCCAATGTCTTCTAGTGATTTTTACTCTGTAATGTTAATACGCAGTCTGGTATTATGAAATGTAATGTTCAGCTAACAGTTTGGTCCAAAATTGCTACATTTCATAGTAGTTCTCAAGCATTCTTGGTTTCGTTAACTATCTTATCTTCTAGTATTCTATTTTGCAATGTCGTGCTCAGTTAACTATTTTGGTTCATTTGTTCTTCTGTCCAGTTAACTGTTTGGTTCAATTCTGCAATTTGATTTTCATTTGTTGTGGGTACAATTTTGTATTGTTATGCATGTGTGAAATAAATCGAATTTGGTTCTACTCAATACATGACAAACATATATAATTGCTCTATTTCCAAGTTGCTTAGCGTGCTTGGTTAGGTTAACTGGTGTTTCCATGCTTCTTGAGTTAATATGTTGGATCTGCAATTTGTTTATTTTTCATTAATATATGTCGCGAGAAACCACGGCCACCTATGGGACCAGGAGGCCCCTTGCTAGTTCGGCAGGGGGCCACGCGTTGCACAAAGAGCAGAGGGGCATGGGGCAGCACATTAGAGATCACACAAGCAATTTACCCAAGTTCGGGCCGCCCTGAGGCATAAAACCCTACTCCTGCTTTGGTGGATTGATGGTCGAAAAGGTGGTGGTGAGCGTAGTACGCTTGCCCAGCAGGGGTTGCCTTGGGGCAGCAGCCACTATGCGCGTATGGGAGTGTGAGTTATCCAACCTTCTAACCCTTTCTACGGTTGCCAGGGGCCTCCTTTTATAGATCAAGGGGACACCACAGTGGCAAAGTAGTCATTTATGCACTGATATGATAGCAAATAGTGCTATCATACCTAACTCGATGGGCTGACAGGGCGCATAAATGCACGGCTTAGTGTCACATCATCGGTTTCCCGGCAAGGCTTGTCGGGCCATCTTGCCAGCTCCGCGCCTGTTCTCTTGACACGTTGCAAGACGGGTGTCGTCTGTGGGTTTCTCCTGTAGGGAGAGGCAACCATGTGGCGATTTACTGCCACTCAGTAACTTTGCGGCTTGACACCACACTGATTGACAACGTGGGTCAAGGTTGAGTGGTTGGTGAGGTGTTTTTCCTCCATGAGCCTCGACAGGCCCTGCCGGGGTGCTTCAGTCGCTTGCTTCTAGGGGTGGCCTCGCCCCTTGTCGGGCTCGCCTGCCCGGCAAAGGGGGCTTTCTCTTGGCGATATCCTGCTTCTCTGGTTCAGTGTTGGTTCGTCTAATCTGCACGCTGGCCCTTCGAATCTCTTGATCTCTTGTATCCAGACTTGGGTTGGTGCTTCAATCTTGTTCCTGTGCCTATGCATAGTCTGGACAACAGACCCAGGGTTTGTTGCACCAACAATATATTGTACTGATAGTATGGCAACTCTCAATTTACCTGATCAAGATCTTCCTTATATGTGTTGCAGGGAAACAATGGGAGGCACTGTGGTTTACCATCGAGGTTTTCTCATGCATGATCCTTTCGCTAATAGCACATTATTGTGTAGTTGCAAGAATCATTCTAATATTTAGGTTTCTTACAATTTGGTCTTGCACATGTAGGTCCTGCTGCGAGAGGCTTAGACCCACTGTATGACCCATTTTGCATATGGGGAAGTGAGATGTCCATGAATATCAGTCAAGTCAAGAAACTTAGAAAGATTGTTAGGATAAAGAAACTTGCGACGAATAACAGCAAGATATTTGTTTGCACAATGAATAAGACACTAGTCAACTATAGGATGGTACTAACTCTTTTACCTTGTTTTTCCCCTTCTGCCATTTCAAAATTTATAACAGCAATTTATGCATATATTTGTTTTGAGTACCTTACAAAGCAGTTCACCGATGATTACCTCTCAAACCACCTGCATGGTCAAGAGGCGAGGAAGGTATTCATTCAACACCCATGGTACAATATTGAAGTCTTCCTCAAGAGGATGAAGGTTGGGCGGGTAATTATCCATAGCCACTAGGCTAAAGTTGCAAGGACATTCAACATCACTGAAGGCTCAATATTTGCCTTCCGATTCTGCAATTTCCCAGATGAGATTCATTTGTCTATTTACCATGTATGATGCTACTTTACAAAGGTTTTTTATGTTGCATGTGAAACTTGGTGCTGCTGTGTAATTGTGTAGCTAGCTATATCCCTATATAGTGTAACTGAGTGCTGAAGCTATCTGATGTAATTCGATTATAAAATCCTGGTTTTCATTATACAGATATGAAATATATGGTGTGTTTCATAAGAAATGTCAATTTGATTACTACATGGACTATCAATAATAGGCCAATTACCGTGCTTATTGGGGTTTTCTATTGCAGACGGGTTCTCTGACAACACCGTGGGCGATGAAATCATACAACCCACATGGTTTCAAGAAAGTAGGCATGTTGGATCAATTAACAATCACACACGGCTTCCGCCAGAGAACTGTTTGCATTAGGCCACCTTGCACAAACATTTCCATATAAAAATTGTGTGTGATATACATATGAATGGAAACGTTTTTTGGGATTCACTATGTGGAATGTACATACGAATGGAAATGATTGGCCCTGTATAATTGTCTCCGATGCCTCACCCGATCGCACACGAGCTCATTTTGCCCCGCGTGTGCTAGTGGAGGGCCTATCCCGATGGTTTCTGGGTCGTGTGGGAAGGACCCGCCCTATCGCACACACTCACTAGGCGACGGTTTAAAACTCTATTGCGGAAAGGGGGTAAAAACCATTTCTATAGCATGTCTCTACACCACTGCAACAACTTGCACTTGGCACTGGATTAATAGGTTAATCCCACAAAATGATATAAAATTGCTTATAGAACATCCAAGATTGATACTATAATAGCATGGAACAATCAAAAATTATATATGCATTGGAGACGTATCAATCTCCATGTGTGAGTAGTTCGGTAAGGTGTGGGTTGAGGCATATGCCTTGCAATTGTTCCATAGATGGTATTTTTTGTGGGGATCAATGGTAGAGCTTTGAATTAACACCCCGTATGTCTGAAATAAAATTGTTCCATAGATGTCTCTTGTCTTGTCCACGATCTTCATACCCGCAGGTGATACGGCTCCAGCGTATCTATTATTTTTTATTGTTCCATGCTATTAATATAGTACCAATCCTAGATGATTAATATGCAATTACATATCATTTTTTGGGACAAACTTATTAACCTAGTGCCCAGTGCTAGTTGCGGTTTTTTGCTTGTTTTTGGCTTTTCATAAAATCAATATCAAACAGAGTCCAAACAAAGAAAAAAAATTGAATTAATTTTTTTCTGGACCAGAAGGGACCCTAGAAGGTTCGGGAGAAGACCAGACAAGCCACGAGGGAGCGACAACCTCGGGGGCGTTCCTCCAGGATTGTGGGATCCTCGTGGCACCTCTTGATGTAATTCCACCTCTATAAATTCCCAAATATTCCCAATACATCAGAGTGCCACCCCAAATACCTTTTCCACTATCGCAAGTTTCTGTTCTTCCATGATCCCATCTAGAGGCCTTTTCCGGCACCCTACCAGAGGGGGAATCGATCACGGAAGGCTTCTACGTCAACCATGTTGCCCTTCTGATGATGTGTGAGTAGATTACCACAAACCTACGGGTCCATAGCTAGTAGCTAGATGGCTTCTTCTTCTCTCTTTGATATTCAATACAATGTTCTCCCCGATGTTCTTGGAGATCTATTCGATGTAATATTGTTTTGAAGTGTATTTGTTGGGATCCAATGAATTGTGGGTTTATGATTAGATTATTCATGAATATTAATTAAGTCTTCTATGAATTATTTTATGCATGATTATTATAGCTTTGCATCTCTCTCCTATCTAATCCATTTGGTTAGGCCAACTAGATTGATTTATCTTGCAATGGGAGAGGTGCTTTGTGATGGGTTCAATCTTACGGTACTCAATCCCAGTGATAGAAGGGGACATGACACGAATTATTATTGGTGCCATTAAGGGGAAAACGACGGGGTTTATTCATATTGCTTGGGTTTACTTTGTCTACATCATGCCATCTTGCTTAAGGCGTTACTCCGTTTTCATTAACTTAATACCCTAGATGCATGCTAGATAGCGTTCGATGGGTGGAGTAGTAGTAGTAGTAGTAGTAGATGCAGGCAGGAGTAGGTCTACTTGTCTTGGACATGATGCCTATATACATGATCATTTTCTTGAATATCATCATAACTATGTGTTTTTCTATCAATTGCCCAACAGTAATTTGTTTACCCACCGTATGCTTTTTGTATGGGAGAGAAGCCTCTAGTGAAAACTATGGCCCCGAGGTCTACTTTTATAATATATAAAATCCAAAAATACCTTGCTGCAATTTATTTATTGTTACTTTATTTTGTGTTTTATTTCATCTATCTATCACTATCAGATTTGATCCTGCAAAAAACCGCCAAGGGGATTGACAACCCCCGTGATCGCGTTGGGTGCAAGTATTTGCTCTTTTGTGTGTTGGTGCTACTAACAAGATTTCGCATGGTTCTCCTACTGGATAGATAACCTTGGTTCTTAACCGAGGGAAATACTTATCTCTAGTGTACGACATCATCCTCTCCTCTTTGAGGAAATCCCAACGCAGCTCACAAGTAGCAGCGGGTACCCAGGATCATGGAGATCAAGCAACTGTGAGGCTAAGTGCAGGGAGAATGTGAAGTGTTATTCTAAACACCAGTGATAGAAGGGTTTACTATAGTAGCACGGATCCAATCCTTGGGGATTCATGAGATGTAGTCATTACATGCCCAAAGCTCTTGTCTGATTTTATTATCTTAATTATCGAGGTAACTGATAGTTCCATTTTGCATCATGTCTTCCTACTAATATTTATATATTTTTTGCTCATTATAACACACTGTGATGCAATTCTAATGCCTTTTCTCCCTTAATTTGTAAGATTTACATGAAGAGGGAGATTGCCGGCAGCTGGAATTCTGGACCTAGAAAAACTACATGAGAGATACCTATTCTGTAGAGATGCAAATGACCTAAAATTTCGCGGAGAATTTTTATGGACTATATAAAAAATACTGGAGCAAAGAAGTACCAGAGGGGCACACCAGTTTCCCACAAGGCAACAAGGCGTGGACAAGGGCTTGGTGATGTAGAGCTACTCGTGTTGCCAGATCTTCATGGTCTTGATGAAGGTGCCCTCTAGCCAGTCCGCCTTTTGGAGTTTGCTGATCATGGTGCCCCCACACTCGGCGAACTCGGCGCCGCTACTCTTCGGCTTAACGCAGAAGGTCTTCAGCCATAGGCCAAAGTGCAGTTCCATGCACAGGAATGCCTCACATATGATGATGAAGGTGGTGAGGTGCATAATGGAATTTGGGGCAAGATTGTGGAAATCTAGCCCATAGAAGAAACGGATCCCCCACACGAAAGGGTGCAGGGGGAACTCCAAACCTCAGACGAGGTGGGGGATGAAGTAACCCGCTCCCCAGGCTTGGGAGCGGGGACGCATTGGTCGGGCTCTGCATCCCTGTAGGCAGTGTGAGCGGGGAGGTATCCTGCCACCTGAAGCTCGTCGGTGGTGGCGTCGGTGACATTGGAGGCCACCCACCTTCCCCTCAGATCCGCATCAGCCATGGGCACGAGATGCGGAAGCTTGGAGAAGGCTTTAAGCTTGGAAATGGGTTTGGGGGTGCGAGAGCTTTGGAGATTTGGGCGGTGGAGCAGAAGGAGGGTGTGGAGAGAAAATTCGTCGATCCTGCTCTTTATAAGTTAGTAAAAAGACGAGGCGTCCCTCCACTGCGCCGTAAAAATCGCCACGCTTTGGCTATTCATGTTGTTATGGCCTGAAAGTGCTAGATATCGACAAGAGGGGGGTGAATAGGCGATTTTTATGGAAGTCTTCAAAACACAGACGCTTTGAAGACAGACAATAGAAATGAACCTATTGATATGCAGCGGAAGGTAGACTACACTAGACAAGCCATAGTCAAGTAAGCAATGAAGTGAAAGCACGAAGACTATTAGCAGCTAGGTAGTATGGATTAGGATGGAAGATAGTATGAAGCCAAACAACAATGGTCATCACACAGTGAAGTCAATCAAATCAAGCAAGCAGGCAATGACTTCATGAAGACAAACTATAAGTAAAGAGAGGTAAGAGATAGAACTAGTAGCTTGGTGAGGACATGGATTCATTGGACCAGTTCTAGTTGCTGTGACAACTGTACGTCTGGTTAGGGAGGCTAAGATTTAACTCAGAAGACCATGTCTTCACCTTATTCCCCTTGAGCTAAGGACACTTAGTCCTCGCCCAATCACTCTGGTAAGTCTTCAAGGTAGACTTCCAAACCTTCACAGACTTCGTTCACCGACAATCCACAATGACTCTTGGATGCTCAAAACGTGATGCCTATCCAGCTGGAGGATTCACAGTCCTCAAGTGTAATAAGTGTTCAGATCACCTAGACAGAAAGACTTCAGTGATGCCTAACACTCTTTGGCTCTGGGTGTTTTGGGCTTTGTCCTCACAAGGATCTCTCTCTCAAATGCTTCGGAGGTGGGTTGCTCTCAAACGACAATAGCCGTCCACTAACTCTGAGCAGCCACCAATTTATGGTGCAGGGGATGGGCTATTTATAGCCAGGAGGCAACCCGACCTGATTTGTCCGAAATGACCCTGGGTCACTAAGGAACTGACATGTGTCCAACGGTCAGATTTCAAACACACGCGGCAGCTAGACTTGGGCTACAAGTAAAGCTGACTCATCCAACTCTGGATAAGATTTTCTCTCATTTTCTTCGCTCAAAGACATAGGATTTGGTTAAGCATCACATCAGTCACTCTGACTTTGTTCACTTGGACCCCACTTAATAGTACGGTGGTTCCTATGACTCAACAAAGAAGAAAAGGAAACTTCAAAACAACTATGTCTTCGCATTCCATAGTCTTCACATGAATGTCTTCTCGAGTCATAATCTTCATTGTGAATATCTTCACAGACCACCATTGTCTTCAATGTCTTCACACATTTTTAGGGGTCATCTCTGGTAGGAAAACCGAATCAATGAGGGACTACTAGTTGTGTTATCCTGCAATTCTCACAAACACATATTCCCTCAACCAAGTTTGTCGTCAATACTCCAAAACCAACTAGGGGTGGCACTAGATGCACTTACAATCTCCCCCTTTTTGGTGATTGGTGACAAACTGGTTGAAGTTTTCAACGGGGATAAAAGTACGTGAAAGTTTAAGGATATAAGGCATTATCTTCACAAGTAGCAAAAGGCTCCCCCTGAAGATGTGCATATAAGTAGTTTGCTCTTGAATGCAAAAGCACATGGCAGGTTTTACTTGTGGAGATCCTCTTTAACCTATGAAAACAATTCATCATGCATATAAAGATATAACAAAGATAATGACATGCATAATGAGAAATGGACGTCTGCGGAATGACTTCATGCGGAATTTATCATCGCATCACAGAGTAGCAAAAATCATAGCAGACGACCATCAAGTTTAAGTGTTACAACCCAAATAACCAAATGTATCAAAAACGAGAGTTGTAACCACTTGGCAAAAAAATATAGCAACCACCCATATGGACCCGCTTGAAGACTATCAACTCATATGCTTCTCCCCCTTTTGTCAGTAAGGACAAAAAAGGTTTGAAGACATAGAGCTTCTACTCGTTCCCAACAGCAGTAGGTGCAGGGTTGACGTTGGAGTTTGGTGGTGCAGAGGGGCCTGGTGCAGTGTCGAGACGTGGTGAAGCCATGGTTGGTGAAGTGGCATCGTCTTCTTCATCGACGACTCTCGCAACAACAGTTGCAGCCGAAGATGAATACTCAGAGTCTTCTATGGAAGGAGTCCAACGCAAGACTGCATTCTGGGGAGGCGTGGAATCAAATTTGAAGTGCTTTGTGAAGCCATTGTCGCGAAGATCCTCTTCAGGGCATAGCAAAGTGAGACTCTTCCAAGACCGCCGACAGGCTTCATGTGCTACGAATGCGTTCTTGGTAGCAAGATTGCAAATCTGATTAACGTCCACCAAGAGGCTCTACATCTGATGCTTTAGCCAGTCATGGTGTCTATCCTATTTCTGATGTAAGGCCACAAGAAGCTCTCGGTCATTGAGTACACGAGATCGCTTCCAAGGCCTTTGAGCAATGGTGCTTTCAGTGGCTTCAGTGGGAGCACGATGAGGTGCACGCATATTTCCAGCCAGAGGATTGAACCGCGTTGCAGCAAGAACTCCCTCAATTGGTTGTGTGAAGCTTTGGCGATCAACATTATGAAGATAAAGTGGCTCCTTGGCAGGCTCAGGGTAGATGGCTTCGACAGACATATCAACTTCAGGCAAAAAGACAAGATGGTTGCGCACTGAGGGCTGATAGTCGACAGAACAGTGAGGCTTGATTAAGCGCATCACCCATGGAGCATAAAACTTCAAGCCAAACAAATCAATTCTAGATGTAGCAAGCTGTCCGATGAAGAAATCCTGGGAATTGAATCTGATGCCATTGACAATATAGAACACCAAAGTCTGACGAAGAAATCCTGGGAATTGAATCTGATGCCATTGACAATATAGAACACCAAAGTCTTCATGGCTCCTTCAAGTACGGCTTCAGCTGAGTGTCCCTTGATGGCCCAGAGAGTACGCCTCAGAATATGGTAGATTGTGTGGGGCAGGTACTCAAGGTCCTTGACAAAGAATTCCTTGGGATAATCAGCATCTTGAGGCAATGGATTCATCATGCTGAGCATCTGACTCATATTTCGTTCAGGCCGCTGGAAGATACTCTGCAGTTCATTTTGGTGTAGCTGACAACCAGGCTCATAGAGTTCACCTGGAGTGGGCAGGGAAGTAAGCTCAATAATGTCTTGAGCTTTTGCTTCATGGTGAACATCACCTGTCATCCACTCAAGGACCCATGTCTTCGGATCCCTTTTGTAGCCACAAATGTGAAGAGTGGCATAGAACTGCAGTAGAAGCTCTTCATTCCGGTGCTCTTTGTCCATGACAAATGGCAGAAGACCAACTTCTCTGAAATAGTCCAAAGCTTCTTCCAGGCAGGGTAGACCAGCAATGGCTTCACAATCTAGACGTGTGTGAGGAAACATTCGCTCTTGATTGTATAAGACACATGAATAATAGTTGCACCACGGATAGCTCCAGAAGCAATCAAAAGAGATCTTTGGCTGCGAGTAAGGATTCTTGGCACTATTGAAGAAGGTGTTGTGGGCTCTGAAGCTGTTGACACTGAAGGATCCTGGTGAAGTAGCAGTACCTGGAAGCCTTGGTAGCCTGGGCTTTGGCTTTTGAACTTGTGGCCTCTGATCCACATGATAGTCATATTGAGGTCCGGGAGCAGTGGGAGGTGTAATTGCATCTAGTGCCACCCCTAGTTGGTTTTGGAGTATTGACGAAAAAGTTGGTTGACGGACTAATGCGTTTGTGAGAATTGCAGGATAACGCAGGTAGTGTCCCTCATTGATTCGGTTTACCTACCAGAGATGACCCCTAAAAATGTATGAAGACATTGAAGACAATGGTGGTATGAGAAGATATTCATATTGAAGACTATGACATGAGAAGACATTGCGTGAAGACTGTGTGGTTTCGTTGTTTCCTTTTCTTCTTTGTTGAGTCATACGAACCACCGTACTGTTAAGTGGGGTCCAAGTGAACTAAGTCAGAGTGACTGAAGTGATGCTCAACCCAAATCATATGTCTTCGAGCGAAGACAATGAGAGCAAATCTTATCCAGAGCTGGATGAGTCAGCTTTTCTTGTAGCCCAAGTAAAGTTGTCGCGTGTGTTTGAAATCTGACCGTTGGAACACGTGTCAGTTCCTTAGTGACCCAGGGTCATTTCGGACAAATTAGGTCGGGTTGCCTTGTGGCTATAAATAGCCCACCCCCTACACCATAAATTGGTGGCTGCTCAGAGTTAGTGCACGGCTTTTGTCGTTTGAGAGCAACCCACCTCGAAGCATTTGAGGGAGAGAAGTCCTTGCGAGGATAAAGCCCAAACACCGAGAGCCAAAGAGTGTTAGGCATCACTGAAGTCTTTCTGTCTGTGTGACCTGAAGACTTATTACACTTGAGGACTGTGAATCCTCCAGCCGGTTAGGCGTCGCGTTCTGAGCATCCAAGAGTCATTGTGGATTGCCGGTGAACGAAGTCTGTGAAGGTTTGGAAGTCTACCTTGAAGACTTACCAGAGTGATTGGGTGAGGATTGGGTGTCCTTAGCTCAAGGGGAATAAGGTGAAGACACGGTCTTCTGAGTTAAATCTCAGCCTCCCTAACCAGACGTACAGTTGTCACAGCAACTGGAACTGGTCCAACAAATCTCGTGTCTTCAACAAGCGACTGGTTCTATCCCTTTCCATCCTTTACTTAAGTTTGTCTTCGTGAAGTCACTGCCTATCTGTGCATCTGTTTGACTTCATTGCTTGACTACTACTGTTGATTGGCTTCACACTATCTTCCATCCTGATCCTTATTACTTAGCTGCTATTAGTCCTGTACTTTCACATCATTGCATATTTGACTATGGCTTGCTTATGGTAGTTTATCTTCCGCTGGATATCAACTAGGTCATTTCTGTTGTTTGTCTTTGAAACTTCTAAGTTTTGAAGACTTTCATAAAAATTGCCTATTCACCCCCCTCTAGTCGATACTAGCACTTTCAATTGGTATCAGAGCAAGGTACTCCCTTGTTCTATGTGATTCGGTTTAACCACCTGGAGTTTCAGCTATGTCAACTACAAGGATAATCAAAGTCTCTGTTGCTTGTCCGGTGTTCGATGGAACTGAATATCCCTACTGGAAGAATAAGATGCGCATGCATCTTGAAGCCATTGATGTCGACCTCTGGTATGTCGTCAAGAACGGCGTTCCCAAAACTGGTGAAGGTGTCACCCCCACTGATGTCAAGAAGTTCATTCAACTGGACTCTACTGCAAAGAACATCATCTGTGGTCATCTGACCAAAGGACAGTATGGCCGTGTGAGTGCTCTGAAAACATCGAAGCTAGTCTGGGACTGGCTATCCAAGGTCAATGAAGGCGTCTCAACCCAGAGAGATCAAAGGATCAGTGTTCTTCGCAACCTCTTCAACCGCTTCAAGAGAAACGACAATGAAAATGTCCAGCTCATGTTTGATCGTCTGACTGACATCACAAATGAGCTTCAAGCTCTTGGCGCCACTGAGATCACCAAGCATGAAATCGTCAAGACACTGCTGAGATCACTT
Source organism: Triticum aestivum (assembly GCF_018294505.1). Taxonomy (NCBI): domain Eukaryota; kingdom Viridiplantae; phylum Streptophyta; class Magnoliopsida; order Poales; family Poaceae; genus Triticum; species Triticum aestivum. Next base: position 378,490,274 of record NC_057813.1, read on the forward strand.
GACAGCTCCTTTGACACCCTTGCCCTCATGATACAAGAACGTCCTGACTTCAAGACACTCGATCCGTCTAATATACTTGAGAGGCTCAACACACATGAGTTCCAGCTTTCTGAGAAAAGAGATATCTATGGTCCCAATTATGGCCGAACTCGCGCCTTGAAGGCAAAAGTGGTTTCCTCATCTGAAGAAGAATCTAACTGCGATTCTGATGATCCTGAAGACATTGGAAAGGAACTTGCCATGCTTGTGAAGAAGTTTCAGAGGTTCATCAAGAAGAAGGGCTTCAGAAAGTCTTCACGATCTAGCTCCAAGAATGATGAAGCTTCCACCCATGACCACAAGAAGAGAACCTGTCACAAGTGCAAGAAACCTGGTCACTACATATCTGAGTGTCCACAGTGGGACAATGAGAAGAAGAAGAAGAAGAGCAAGGAATATGATTCTGATGACAAGAAGAAGAAGAAATCCTCAAAGTCTTCTTCCAAGTCTTCATCACACAAGAAGAGCTCATCAGGCAAGGCTCGTGCCTTTGTTGGCAAGGAAATGGATTCAAAGGAGGAGTCTGCTTCTGAGGAGGCGGAGGTGGAATCTGGAGAGGAGTCTGACCCTGGCGTTGCAAGTCTGGCTCTAGCCACAGCCTATGTTGCCAAGTCCATCTTCAACACTAAAGGCAATGACTTCCACACCAACACTGAAGCTGATGACATGGACGATCCTGCTCCCACCTACTGCTTCATGGCACGTGGTGCCAAGGTAAAATCACACGATGCTTACTTTCAAACATCAAGTGAAGATGACTCTGATTATGAATCCAAACCCAGCTACAAAACACTTGCTAAAATTGCTATTGTACAACAAAGGGCTATGGAACATACTCAAAAACTGTTAGACAAAAGCAATGACCTGTTGGACGCGGAAATGACACGTTCGCAGTCCTTAGTAGAAGACATAAAAAATCTTCATGCTAAGTACCAAGAACTTGAAAGTCTTCATGAGACGCTCTCAACCACATATGAAAAGCTCTCCTATGATTATGTTCAAAGGAAGCAAGAGCTTGAGAAATTGAAAGCGACTCATGAAGATCTTCAAAAAGAGAATGAGTCACTTCGCGCTCAACAGATCAGTCCCGCTCAGGATGGATTTTAACCACCATGTCTAAAATGCATTGAGCGTGATAACGCTACATCTGTTGCTGAATGTTCCACTGCTGCTGCTGTTTCATTGTCTTCAACTACTGATGTGGTTACTAACCCCTCTGCGGAGGATACCACTACTATTGCTGATGAAAATGCTAGGTTGAAGACATTGCTTGAAACAGTGATCTACAAAAGTTTGAAGGGACATTAGACACTCTGCGATGTCCTCAAAAGGCAGATTCTGAACCGAAACCCTAGGAAAGAGGGTGTTGGGTTCGAGAGGAAAATGAATGCTGATGGTTCCTACTGGAAGCCTGAGCAGTATCCCAAAACCACTTGGGTTGCTGCAAAGGAACCTTCAGTGGATCCATCCACTTTATCTGGATTTACATGTGCTAATCCTATTATCATTGATGAATCCTTTGATGCAAACTATAAACTATTCAAAAATCAGAATGGTGAAGTGTTTGCCAGGTATATTGGAACTAACTGCAGGAATGGACCTCCTATGAAGAAGATCTGGGTTCCCAAAAGCTGCCTTGAGAATCTTCCAGTGAATGTCATCATGACACCACCAGGGAAGAAGACAAACCCCAGACCAAAGGCATCATATGGTCCAACGGCTTCATACGAACACATGACTCACTTGAGTCACCCTAACGCCAATGTTTTGCAGGGAAATCATACTCAGACTCATGAATATGAGCATGTGTCTTCAAACCGCTATGTTCATAGAACTAAGAACTTTTCTACTTATTCACATGAGTATCATTCATCTCCTGCAAGGCTATTTGCTAGGGCTTCAAAGCCGAAATTCTCAGATGCTGCACTTAGACTCATTGCTTCTAAGCCACCCCTGAAAATGTGGGTGGTGAAGAAGAATTAACTCTCTTTTGCAGAATGTGGTCTCCAGCCAGCAATCAAAGGCGTCCGATATTATTGCTGGGGACCTAAAACATAAAGGGACACATGATAAAATGACTTACTATGTATTCCACATATGAATCTCTTATCTGTCATACTGTGTGTTCTAATCTTGATCTAAGCTGTGATAATCCTAGTGTGCGTCAAATGCTTATGCTTCACAACATACCTTGTGAAGCCTATCCTCCTAACTGCACTGTAGGGCATGTCACCAAAAGCTTCAGAATGGATTATTGACAGCGGATGCACTAATCATATGACTGGTGATCAAAGTCTTCTCATGGACTCAACCTTACGTCCAGCCGATAAGAGTCAAATCACATTTGCTGACACTGGTAAAAGCAAGGTATTGGGTCTAGGTAGAGTTGCAATCTCAAAGGATCAACACATGGATAAAGTGATGCTTGTTGAATCCCTTGGTTTCAACTTAAAGTCTGTCTCAATGCTTTGTGACTTAAACATGATTGTGATATTCGTAAAATATCGTTGCCTTGTACTAATGGAATCTGACAAATCTCTAGTCTTTGAAGGGTATCGAAAAGATGATCTATACATGGTAGATTTCTCAGCAGGTCCACAGCTTGCCGTATGTCTTCTCACAAAAGCTTCAGAATGCTGGCTCTGGCATCGAAGGCTAGGACATGCTGGCATGAGGAACTTACACTCACTCATCAAGAAGAAGCATGTCATTGGCATCGAGGATGTCAAGTTCAAGAAGGATCATCTGTGTGGTGCCTGTGAAGCTGGAAAGATGACAAGGGCATAGCACCTCTCGAAGACAATCATGACAACATCTCAACCCTTTGAGATGTTACACATGGACTTATTTGGACCTACTCACTACTCCACCCTCACAACAACTGCTTGTCTCTATGGCTTCGTCATTGTTGATGACTACTCAAGATACACATGGGTTCATGTAATTCTCTAAAAGACTGAAGTGCAAGATGTCTTCAGGCGCTTCGCCAATCGAGCAATGAACAATTATGGCATGAAGATCAAGCATATCAGAAGTGACAATGGCACTGAATTCAAGAACATAGGACTTGATCTGTATCTGGATACAACGGGAATCACTCATGAGTTCTCTGCTCCATACACACCTCAGCAAAATGGCATCGTTGAGCGCAAAAACAGAACCCTCATTGAGATGGCTCGAACAATGCTAGATGAATACAAGACACCAAGAAAGTTCTGGCCTGAAGCTATTGATACAGCATGTCACATCATCAACCGTGTCTACATCCATAAGCTTTTGAACAAAACATCCTATGAGCTCCTTACTGGCAAGAAGCCAAATGTCAGTTACTTCAGAGTATTTGGAGCTAGATGCAAGATCAAGGATCCCCATCACAAGTCAAAATTTGCACCTAAGGCTCATGAAGGCTTCATGCTTGGCTATGGAAAGGACTCACACTCCTATAGAGTCTTCAACCTCTTTCTCTACAAGATCGTCGAAACTGTGGATGTGAGATTTGATGAAACCAATGGTTCACAAAGAGAACTCCTACCAAGTACACTAGATGAAGCTCCTCCAAGCGAATCTATCAAGTTGATGGGAACTGGTGAAATCATGCCTTCTGAAGCACAGCCTGAAGAGGAACTTATCATCTCTGCACCAAATCAACCTAAAGACAATGCTCAGACCGAAGACAATCCTCCCAATGATGACAATGATCAGCAAGAGCAAAGTCTTTGTCCTGTTCATCCTCATGTTGCAAATGAAGTACAAATTGAGAAAATAATTGACAGCATCAATGCGCCTGGTCCGCTTACTCGCTCAAGAGCAACACAGCTAGCAAACTTCTGTGGGCACTTTCCATTTGTGTCAATATCAGAACCCAAGAAAGTTGCTGAAGCTTTTATGGAACCTGAATGGATTCAAGCCATGCAAGAAGAACTTCAATAGTTCAAGCTGAATAATGTTTGGGAACTTGTCAAGCGACCTGACCCTCGCAAGCATAACATTATTGGAACAAAATGGATATATCGAAACAAGCAAGATGAGCATGGTCAAGTCATCAGAAACAAAGCACGTCTTGTGGCTCAAGGATATACTCAAGTTGAAGGAATTGACTTCGATGAAACATTTGCTCCTTTTGCTAGGCTTGAAGCTATTCACATACTGCTAGCCTATGCTAATCATCACAACATCTTGCTATATCAAATGGATGTGAAGAGTGCATTTCTCAATGGCAAGATTGAAGAAGTATATGTCGCTCAACCACCTGGCTTTGAAGATCCAAAACATCCTGATATGGTGTACAAGCTAAACAAAGCACTGCATGGCCTCAAACAAGCTCCTCGCGCATGGTATGATACAATCAAAGACTTCCTGAAGAACAAAGGCTTCAAACCTGGATCCCTCGATCCCACACTCTTCACGAAGACATATGATGGCGAACTGTTGTGTGCCAAATATATGTGGATGACATTATCTTCGGCTGCACCAACCAGAAGTATAGTGATGAGTTTGGATACATGATGCAAGAGCAATATCAGATGTCCATGATGGGAGAACTAAAGTTCTTCCTTGGTCTTCAAATTCGTCAGCAAAGCAATGGCATATTCATATCTCAAGAAAAATACCTCAAAGATTGTCTGAAGAAGTTTGGAATGGAAGACTGCAAAGGCTACACGACGCCAATGACAGCCAAACACCACCTTGGTCCCGACGACAATGGTAAAGAGTTCGATCAAAAGGTATACGCTCCATGATTGGTTCTTTACTTTATCTATGTGCATCTAGGCCAGATATTATGCTTAGTGTTTGCATGTGTGCTCGATTCCAAGCGGCACCAAAGGAATCGCATCACTTAGCTGTGAAGCGAATTCTTCGATATTTGGCTTACACCCCAACACTCGGATTATGGTATCCCAAGGGCTCAAAATTTGATTTGGTTGGATTCTCGGATGCTGATTATGCTGGTGACAAGGTGGATCGCAAGTCTACATCAGGCACATGTCACTTTCTTGGTCGATCACTTGTCTGTTGGTCTTCAAAGAAGCAGAATTGTGTATCACTCTCAACTGCTGAATCTGAATACATTGCTGCTGGATCCTGTTGTGCTCAGCTTCTATGGATGAAGCAAACTCTCAAGGACTATGGCATCAACCTGAAACAAGTACCTCTCTTCTGCGACAACGAGAGTGCCATCAAGATAGCCAACAATCCAGTCCAACACTCGAAGACAAAGCACATTGAAATTCGTCATCACTTTCTCAGAGATCATGTCATGAAGAAAGATATCGATATCATTCATGTCAACACTGAAGAGCAACTGGCAGATATCTTCACAAAGCCCTTGGATGAGAAAAGGTTTTGCAAGTTACAGTGTGAGCTAAATATCTTGGAATCCTCTAATGTCCTGTGATCAGGCACACATCCTAACACTTATGCATGTTGATGACTTAGATGTGCAACACACAAAGTAATGTAGATCTTCAATCAATGAAGATTTACACTCTAAGTGTGAATACATTAACATGGAATTTGACTTCGGAGCACCACAATAATTGTGCGCCGTGTCTGGGTCTAATACTTCCTATACGGTGGGTAACGCCACCACCAAATTTTTCTGTTTGAAGTGTTTCACTCATGGCGTTATTTTGCAAAGACTTCGCATTTGGTTTGTCTTTAGTTTCAATTTATCTTCATGATTTTCTACGCTATGATGATTTGATTGCATATATATACTAGTGTTCTGTCCTCTACAGCATTCACTTATAGCTACGTCTTCAAGTTGAATCTTTTGAACTAAGTGAATGTGATCGGACCCTAACCTCTATATGCTTTCTATCTCAAACTCTATCTGTCCAAATCATATGCATTCTATTGAAACTGTCGAATGTCTTCTCTGCGTCCTAGTCAGCAGAAGGCAAAGAGACAAACATTAAATTTGTTTTAAATGACTTATCTTTATTGTTGAAATCCGGAGAAGCCGGAACAACTCTCCGACATGCCTGGCGGGCGTGGGAACGTGGGATAACTCTGAGTATGTTGCATTCTTGCCACGTGCCCCTTAGATGTGAACCGCCAGGGGCACCAGCGTAATTGCGTTGTGCCCCTCACCTACTAATAAATACGTGTCCCCTGCGGTAAAGAAATCCTTCTTCCACCTCTCCACCTCGTCAAAACCCTAGCGCCACCGCTAGCTCTCGACGACACCGGCGATGAAGCGCTTAGCTGTCGCGACTTCTCCGACGCCGACCTCACGCCGGCCGCGGACATCTCCTCTCTGCCGTCACCGTAGGTGTACTCCGTCGCCAAGTTAGGGCACGGTGGGCTGAACTGCTCGGTCTCCTATTCATCCCATCTAGCAGTTCTTCGTGCGGTAATTATAACTCTATTTTTACCACCTTTTTGATCTTCATAGATTCATCCTATTTACCGAAAGTGGTTTCTACCTACTCAATGTTAGATCTATTATGTCTGCATCTCATAATGCCTAGTCTATTCACTTAGATTTCCTATCTAGTTTGATTCCTCACTTGTACTTATTCACGGATTGGTACAAATCTGGAACCAACTCACCTCATATAAGTGAATGTCTTCGCATCATGAGGTCAATGTCTTCAAACTGATTTATCTTCAAAATCTTCTGAGAATGCATATGACCTCTTCCCCTTCCCTCGCATCTCTAATGCTGTCACAGGTACATGTCCGTGGGAGAATCCCTTGGTTCTCATAGTCTGCATTCATTTGCAGAATACTTACAGCATCATATCAATTCTCCTGAAGCCAGTTCCGGCTTGACCAGCAAGCGAAAGTCTCTGAAGCCATTGAACATATTGAAGCCGTTCAATTTGAAGTTCATGGCTGCAGAAAAATTAGCAAGGAAGGGTGGCAGACAGTGCCGAGAAGGAACATCCAAAGATCTGCCTGATGACCTAGCAAAGCTCTACAAGACAGATCCTGAAGAGACATATCATCAGCGCAAGACACGAATCCAATGGATTCGACGCTATTGGGCTGAAGAGTGGTTCAAGTACAAGTTCGTGACCAAGGAATATGCAGAGAAGAATGCAATCAAGAGTCCTTGGGGCGATATTCTCTATCGAGGTCTTCAACCCAAGAACAGAGCTGAAGCTATTGCACAAGATTTCTATCCTTGCATGGTCCGTGGACCTCAGCCTGAGAATGCCGATCCCACATCATTACTCTGGTGTCGTGATGATGCTCTCTTCAAGCGCAACCTCCAGCATGCAAAGGCTTCGGCCAAGGAAAACAAGAAGTAATTGGGATTAGACTTCAACCCTGGTCCCTCTGCTCCTCGTGCTGACGGCTCTCGTGATGCAGAACCCAATGTCATCGGCCCCTTCTCCAACCTTGATGGCCTCATCACCTACATCTTCGTTCAGGGTGCCAGAGTAGATCATTCTGATAATGATGCTGACACTGATGAAGCCCCAGCTCCTCCTCCGAAGCTGCAGAATCAAAAGAAGCTAAAGGCTTCTAAATCAGCACCTCCAAAAGCTTTATGTGCGAAGCCTCTGGCCACTGCACCTCCTGAAGCCAGTGTGCAGTCTGAAGATCAATCCCGTATCTCCAAGAAGACGGAGAAGAAAAAGCAACTTGTCAGGCATACTGATCAAGCCTTGACTCCTGCCACCATTCTGCGTGAAGAACCCATTGATCTGTCCAATGATGAAGATCTTGCTGATGATGCCCTTGAGCAACTAATAAAGAGCAAGGAAGAAGCAGAAATCTTCAACAACTTGCCTCTCTTTGATGTGGCAATCATTCATAACTTCATTGATGAGTGGTTCGACACCCCCAATCTCAGCTTTGAAGATTTGCAGCTTCCCATTGGCCTCAGCGTCTCCTTCAATGGCGCCATTGCTTTCGAGCTAGCTCTTGCTCAGCGCATCGTTGAGCTGAAGAACAAAATTGATTATGAGAAGGCTCAATTCAAGAAGCATGTGGTGAAGCTCAGTGTTCAAGACGTCAGAAACTTCAAGGTCATGCTGCATGAGCTTAAAGAAGCTTTTCTGAAGAAGCGCCAAGAAGCTCAAGGCTCTCATGAGCGCATGAAGAGTTTGGCTGATAAGTGTGTGCTTGCCTACACTGAGGCTGAGAAGCGCAAGTCACTTGGCCGTCCTGGCATTGACCCCAGGATGGCTGCAAAGAAAAAGAAGAAGCTTCATGCTGACCAGCCTGCACCTTCAAGCCAAGAAGCCCCTCGCATTATCTTCCCAAGCAGCATGACTAGCTTGAAGCCAAAGGTCACCACAACCACTTCAGAATAGAAGAAGATGAGGGCTGCCGAGGCTGAAGCCAGAAAGAGGAAGAATACTGAAGCCTCTGATGCCGCTCCCTCCAAGAAGAAGCGCAAGACCAAGAAGACTAGGGCTGCTCCCACAGAGCCCTTAGTTGTTGAACCCATTTTAGTGGTTCACCCTGCGTCAGAACATCAAGATAGAAGGATGATAGTTCATGAGCCTGCTTCCACAGAGGCTCATGAAGCTGAAGATATTCCAGCAGCTGAACCCACCGCTGCTAAAGACATTGGTCATGATGACAATGTTGAAGATGATGAAGTTCTTCCTCAGATCGAACACAATGTGGTATCATCGCCTGTTCTTACGAACAGCGAACTCATCAGCATTGGTTGTCCTCTGATGCCAATTGCTCAGGATGCATCGTGGGCTGATCACCCACAGCAACAAGACTCCCCAAGTACTCTCCAACAACAACAACAAGCTACACCACCCGTGCAAGAAGAAGATGAAGACTTTGAGGCCCAGCCAACTCCATCTCCAAAGGCGTTGCCAGCACTTCGCATGCTTCAGAAAGGACAAAGGCCTCAAGTCCCTCTGTCGAGCATTCCAGAAGGAGAAGTGCAACGCCAACCTGTTGCACGTCAAGTATTTTCTGAACCCACTCCAACTGTGAATGTCTCCATGTCTGAAGCCCAAGCTGCTGAAGACATTCTGGCTGCATCAGCCGAAGAGAATCAAGAAGACGTGCGTGTCCCTACTCCCCCAGTTATTGAAGAAGTTGTTCCTGATGTGAACGTGCCAGTGCCCGACCCTCCTGTTCATCAAGAGGAGGTTGAAAATGTTGAAGCTGCCACCACCAACGCCAATGAAGCCGATGACGTTGTCATGGCTGATGCTAATGTGGAGCTTGAACCAACCAGTGTGCCTGAAGCTAATGAGGCCACTGCGCCTGAAGCTAATGAGGCCACTGCACCTGAAGCTAGTGAGGCAACTGCTCCCGAAGCACCTGTTGTGCAGCCTGAAGCCTCAGCTGTTGCCACTGCTCCTGTTCCGCCACCAAGGCCTCACACAATTGAGCAAGCATACAGTCATGGTCAGCTAACCACTGTTCGATGGCCCATTCTGGTACCTCCGCCTACTGCCTCTGGACCTCAATTTGATTATCATGTTGAGCATAGGCCTCAGGTCCAGAAGCCCAAGCCAAGACTGCCAAGGTTTCCAGGTACTACAAACTCACCAGGGTCCTTCAATGCTAATGGCTTCAAAAGCCACAATACCTTCTTTGACAGCGCCAAGAACCCTTACTCAAAGCCAAGGATATCATCAGATTGTTTCTGGAGCTATCAATAGCGAAGCTATTACTCCTGCGTTCTGTATGATCAAGGCCCCATTTTCCCTCATATGCGCCTCGGCACTAAAGCCATTGCTGTACTGCCGTGCTTAGAAGAAGCACTTGATTGCTTTTGTGATGCTGGTCTGCTCAACTTTGTGACAGACAAAGAACACTGGAATGAAGAGCTATTGCTTCAATTCTATGCTACTCTACACATTCGCGGCTACAACAGAGATATCAAGACATGGGTCCTCGAATGGATGACCGGAAACATTCATCATGAAGCCAAAGCTCTTGACATCATTGAGCTTACAGGGCTAGCCACTCCTGGCGAGCTATATGAGCCTGATTGTCAGCTACACCGCAATGCATTGGAGAGCATCTTCCATAAGCCAAAACCCAACATGAGCCAGATGTTGAGCATGATGAAGCCCTTGCCATCTGACGTTGAATATCCAACAGAGTTCTTTGTTGAAGACGTTGAGTATCTGCCACGCACAATATATCATATTATCAGGCGAACTCTATGGCCTATCAAAGGACATTCATCAGCGGCCAAGCTTGAAGGAGCTATGAAGACTTTGGTCTTCTACATTCTCAATGGCATCAGCTTCAATACTCAAGAATTCTTCATCAGGCAACTTGCTGCTTCTGGATCTGACCTGTTTGGTCTGAAGTTTTATGCTCCATGGGTCATGCGCCTCATCAAGCGACACTCATCTGTCAACTATCAACCATCTGCTCGCAATCATCTGATCTTTTTACCAGAGGTTGATATGTCAGTTGAAGCCATATACTCTGACCCTGCCAAGAAGCCTCTTTGTCTTCAGAATGCCGAGCACCAAAGCTTCACTCAACCCATTGAAGGTGTTCAAGCAGCAACACGAATCTATCCATTGGCTGGAAATACTCGTCTACCTCATCGAGCACCTACTGAAGCCACTGAAAGCACCATTGCCGAAAGGCCTCGGAAGCGTTCTCGTGTTCTCAATGACCGAGAACTTCTTGTGGCCCTTCATCAGAAACAGGATAAAGATCACTTTTGGCTCAAGAGACAGATGCAAAGCCTCTTGGTGGATGTCAATCGCATTCATAACCTTGCCACCAAGAATGCCTTTGTTGCTCATGAAACTTGCCGGCGATCATGGAAGAGCTTGACCCTGCTTAGTGTTGAAGCAGATCTTCAAGACGATGGCTTCAATGAAAGATTCCAGTTTGACTCCACTCCTCCACGGACTGCTGTCCTACATCGCACTCCATCTCTTGAAGACTCTGAATATTCTTCCTCTGCGGCAACTGTCAATGCCAGAGTGATCGATGACGAAGATGATGCTACTTCACCACCTCCTACTATTGCACGCATCAACACCGCACCAAGTTCGTCTGCACCGCCAACCAACGACGATAACCCTGCTGCTTCACCTGCTCATGAGAACTAGTAGATGCTCTATGTCTTCTAACCTTTTTGGTCCTTACTGACAAAAGGGGGAGAAGCGTATGAGTTGACAGTCTTCAAGCGGGTTCATATGGGTGATTGCATTATATTTTGCCTCGTGCTTACAAGTCTTGCTTTTTAAAAACATTTGGTTCTTTGAGTTGTAACACCTAAACTTGATGGTCGTCTGCTACTTATTTGCTTTACTGTGATGTGATGATAAATTCCGCATGTGCGATGATAACTTCCGCACTTAGATCATTCTGCAGACGTCCATTTTTCATTATGCATGTCATTCTACTTACTATATCATTTCATGCATGATGATTTATCTTCATAAGTTGAAGTGGATCTCCACAAGTACAACCTGCCATGTGCATTTGCATTCCAAAAGCAAATTACTTATATGCACATCTTCAGGGGAGCCCTTGCTACTTATGAAGACAATTCCCTATCCTTTACAATTTCACATACTTTATCCCCATTGAAAACTTCAACTAGTTTGTCATCAATCACCAAAAAGGGGGAGATTGTAAGTGCATCTAGTGCCACCCCTAGTTGGTTTTGGAGTATTGACGACAAAGTTGGTTGAGGGACAATGCGTTTGTGAGAATTGCAGGATAACACAGGTAGTGTCCCTCATTGATTCGGTTTACCTACCGGAGATGACCCCTAAAAATGTATGAAGACATTAAAGACAATGGTGGTATGAGAAGATATTCATATTGAAGACTATGACATGAGAAGACATTGCATGAAGACTATGGAGTGTGAAGACTGTGTGGTTTCGTTGTTTCCTTTTCTTCTTTGTTGAGTCATAGGAACCACCATACTGTTAAGTGGGGTCCAAGTGAACTAAGTCAGAGTGACTGAAGTGATGCTCAACCCAAATCCTATGTCTTCGAGCGAAGACAATGAGAGCAAATCTTATCCAGAGCTGGATGAGTCAGCTTTGCTTGTAGCCCAAGTAAAGTTGCCGCGTGTGTTTGAAATCTGGCCGTTGGAACACGTGTCAGTTCCTTAGTGACCCAGGGTCATTTCGGACAAATCAGGTTGGGTTGCCTTGTGACTATAAATAGCCCACCCCCTACACCATAAATTGGTGGCTGCTCAGAGTTAGTGCACGGCTTTTGTCGTTTGAGAGCAACCCACCTCGAAGCATTTGAGAGAGAGAAATCCTTGCAAGGACAAAGCCCAAACACCCAGAGCCAAAGAGTGTTAGGCATCACTGAAGTCTTTCTGTCTGTGTGACCTAAAGACTTATTACACTTGAGGACTGTGAATCCTCTAGCCGGTTAGGTGTCGCGTTCTGAGCATCCAAGAGTCATTGTGGATTGCCGGTGAACGAAGTCTGTGAAGGTTTGGAAGTCTACCTTGAAGACTTACCAGAGTGATTGGGCGAGGACTAGGTGTCCTTAGCTCAAGGGGAATAAGGTGAAGACACGGTCTTCTGAGTTAAATCTCAGCCTCCCTAACCAGACGTACAGTTGTCACAGCAACTGGAACTGGTCCAACAAATCATGTGTCTTCAACAAGCGACTGGTTCTATCCCTTTCCATCCTTTACTTAAGTTTGTCTTCGTGAAGTCACTGCCTATCTATGTATCTGTTTGACTTCATTGCTTGACTACTACTGTTGATTGGCTTCACACTATCTTCCATCCTGATCCTTATTACTTAGCTGCTATTAGTCATGTACTTTCACATCATTGCATATTTGACTATGGCTTGCTTATGGTAGTTTATCTTCCGCTGCATATCAACTAGGTCATTTCTGTTGTTTGTCTTCGAGACATCTAAGTTTTGAAGACTTTCATAAAAATCGCCTATTCACCCCCCCCCCCTCTAGTCGATACTAGCACTTTCAGGAGGCACCATGATGGGCCACCGAACTGTGACAAGTTCACCACGATTATAGGCATGTTCTATTGTGTGAGGCCTTGGGGCTGGAACAGTGGCATCAGTATCCACATGGGCTTTAGGTTGCACTTGAGCTTCAGGCACAACATTGGCTTCAGGCTCCACATTATCTTCAGTACCATTGTTATTGGCAGCCTCAGTGTTCACAACCTCCATGTCTTCAATGACAGGAGGGTCAGGCACAGTCACGTTCTCCTTGAGAACAACTTCTTGAGTGACAGGGGGTGTGGCAACTCTTTCTTCTTCTTATCTTGGTTCTTAATTGTCATCGGTTGATGTAGCCGAAATGTCTTCAGTAGCTTTTGCTTCAGATTCAGAGACATTCACAGTAGGAGTGGGTTCAGGAAACACTTCACGTGCAACTAAGCTTTGGTGCACTTCTCCTTCTGGAATGCTGGACATGGTGACCTATCGCCTAGGGCATTTGCGAAGCCTGCGGAATGCGGGCGACGCCTGTGGTGATGGAGTGGTCTGCACCATGTAGTCGTCATCAAACATCGGAGTGGTGGCTTGAGGTGGTGGAGTTGTAGGAGTTTCATCATAAGCGGGGGTGTCTTGCTGGGGGCGATAAGCCCATGAATCACCCTGAGAAATTGGCATCAAGGGACGACCAATGCTGATGAGTTCGATGTTCATGAGAACAGGCGATTATACCGGTTGATGCTCGATTTGAGGAAGGACTTCATCATCATCTACATTGTCTTCACGACCAATGTCTTCAGCTGTGACGGGGTCAACAGCTGGTACTTCTTCAGTTTCAGGAGCCTTTGTGAAAGCAGGCTCGTGGATCATAAGTTGATGCTCTTGGTTGGTGGAGGCATGACGAGCAACAGAAATGGGCCCAACAACAAGAGGCTCAGAGGCTGCAGCATGCTCTTTCTTTGAAGCCTTTTTCGGTTTCTTCTTTGACGGAGCATCATCAGAAACACTATTATGCTTGCGCTTCTTGGCTTCGGCTTCAGTTGCCCTTGTCTTCTTGAGGTCTGAAGCTGCTGTGTGACCTTAGGCTTCGAGCCTGTCGTGTTGGCAGGGAAGACAATGCGAGGTGCTTCCTGCCTTGAAGCTTTAGCTTGGGCCACAGCAGGCTTCCTCTTCAGTTTGGCAACCATCTTGGGGTCGATGCCTGGACGCCCAAGAGCCTTGCGCTTTTCTGCCTCATTGTGTGCTTTAACACATTTCTCTGTGAAGTATTTCATCCGCTCTCTTGAACCTTTTGCTTCTTCACGTTTCTTGTGAAACTGTTATTTGAGCTCGTGCAGCGTCTCCTTGAAGGTTTGAACATCAGCCACGCTGAGCTTGGCCATGTTCTTCTTGAATTGAGCCTTTTCATAATCAATTTTGTTCTTCAGCTCGACGATCTTCCGAGCCAAGGCCAACTCATTTGCAATGGCTCCATGGAAGGTGACACTGATATCAACTGGCAGCTGGAGATCATTAATGCTGAGGCTCGGGTTGTCAAACCACTCATCAATGAAGTTGTTCAGAATATCCACATCAAAGAGGGGTAGATCGTTGAAGATCTCCACCTCTTTCTTGCTCTTGATCAGAAGTTCAAGGGCATCATCACCAAGATCGTCATCGCTGGATAGATCAATGGTTTCATCTTCATTCCATAGAACGACAGCAGGAGTAAGTTCATGCCCAGAAATCTTCATGGGCTTCTTCTTCTTCGGATTCTCTGTCTTCTTGGAGATACGAGAAAGATCTTCAGATTGCACACTGAGTTCAGGAGGTGCAGTTGCCAATGGCTTCACACGTGAAGCTTTTCGTGCAGCAGAGGGCTTTGACGCATTTGATTTCTTCTGCTTCTGCTGCTTAGGTGGAGCTGGCGCTTCATCAGAATCTGCGTCATCAGCTGAGTGCTCCACAGCGGCCCCCTGTACATCTATGTGAGAGAGAAGGCCGTCGAGGTTATATAAGGGGCCGAAGACATTTGGATTGGCATCGCGGGTGCCATCAGCCCTTGGAGTAGATGGACCAGGGTTGAAGTCGAGTCCAAATGCTTTCTTGTTCTTTGCAGCAGACTCCTTTGCAAACTAGAAATTGCGCTTGAAAAGATTGTCTTCACGACACCACAACAGAGATGATGGGTCGGCATTGTCTGGATGCAGTCCATGGACCATGCAAGGGTAGAAGCCTTGAGCAATGGCTTCAAACTGGGACTTGGGCAGCAGACCTCTGTATACAATATCTCCCCGTGGTCGCTTGATGGCGTTCTTTTCAGCATACTCAGCAGTGACAAATCTATACTTGAACCATTCCTCTGCCCAATATCTTCGAATCCATTGGATTCAAGTCTTGCGCTGATTGTAATTCTCTTCAGGATCTATCTTGTACATTTCAAAGAGATCTGGTGGCAAATCCTTGGCAGTATCCCCATGGTGCTGCCTGCCACCCTTTCTAGCTGATTTCTTAGTGGCCATTATATTCAAGTTGAAAGGCTTCAAGACTGTGAATGGCTTCTGTCTGCTGGTCAGACAGGAACTGGCTTCAGGAGAGTTGATGTGTTGCTGTAAGAATTCTGCAAATGAATACAGACTATGAGAACCAAGGGATTCTCCCACGGACATGTACCTGTGACATCATTAGAGGTGCGAGGGAAGGGGAAGAGGTCATATGCATTCTCAGAAGATTTTGAAGGTAAATCAGTTTGAAGACATTGACCTCATAGTGCAAAGACATTCACTTATTTGGAGAGAGTTGGTTCCAGATTTGTACGAATCCATGAATAAGTACAAGTGAGGAATCTAACTAGTTGTGAAGCATAAGTGAATATACTTGGCATGATAGATCTGGATTTGGAAGTTTAGAAACCACTTTTGGTTGAAGTGGATGGATCTGGAGGATCAAAAAGGCAGTAAAAGTAAGTTTTAATTACCCTTGATGAACTGCTAGACGAGGCAAAGAGGGAGGCCGAGCAGTTCAATCTCCCACGCCCTAACATGGTGACGGAAGACACGTATGGCGGCGGCAAAGAGGACGAGGTCCGCAGCCGGCGTGAGGATGGCATCGAAGAAGTCGCGGCAGTTAAGCGCTTCGTCTCTAGCGTCGTCGCGAGCTAGTGGAGGCGCTAGGGTTTGTGCGAGGTGGTGAGGCGGAAGAAGAGATTGTGATCGCGGTGAGTTGAGTATTCATAAGGAAAGGGACAACACAACGTAATTAAGCAGGTGCCCCTGGCAGTTCACATCTGAAGGACACATGGCATGCATGCAACACATTGAAAGTTGTTCCATGTTCCCACGCATGCCTGGGTTGTTGGGTGGTCATTCCGGCTTCTCCGGGTTTCAGGCAGTAAGGATATAGCATTAAAACACATTCAATTTTTGTCTCTGCGTCTTTGCTGACAAGGACTCGGAGAAGACAAATGATAGTTTCAATTGAATGCATATGATTTGGATAGATAGAATCTGAGGTAGAAGCATAGAGGGGGTTAGGGTCCGATCACATTCACTTAGATCAAAAGATTCAAACATGAAATCATAGCTATAAGTGAATGTTGTAGAGGACAGAACACAAATATATGTATATATCAGTATGATACCAAATCAACATTGTGAAGATAAACGCGACGAAAAATCAATGTTGAAGGCAAACCCAAATGCGAAGATTATGCAAATGTGACGCCAAATAAAGCACTTCAAACAAGAGTTTGGTGGTGGCTTTACCCACCATATAGGAAGTACTAGACCCAGACACGGCACACAATTATTGTGGCGCTCCGAAGTCCAATTCCGCATTAACGTATTCACACTTAGAGTGTATGTCTTCATTGATTGAAGATATACGTTACTTCGTGTGTTGCACATCTAAGTCATCAATATGAATAAGCGTTAGGATGTGTGTCCAATCACAGGACATTTGAGGATTCAAAGATATTTAGCTCACACCGCAACTTGCAAAACCTTTTCTCATCAAAGGGCTTTGTGAAGATATCAGACAATTGCTCTTCAATGTTGATGTGAATGATATCAATATCTTCCTTCATGACATGATCTCTGAGAAAGTGATGACGGATCTGAATGTGCTTTGTCTTCAAGTGCTGAACTGGGTTGTTGGTAATCTTGATGGCGCTTTCATTGTCGCAGTAGTGTGGCACTTGCTTCAGATGGATGCCATAGTCCTTGAGAGTTTGCTTCATCCATAGAAGCTGAGCACGGCAAGATCCAGCAGCAATGTATTCAGATTCAAAAGTGGAGAGAGACACACAGTCCTGCTTCTTTGAAGACCAACAAACAAGATATCATCCAAGAAAGTGACATGTGCCTGATGTGGACTTGCGATCAACCTTGTCACCAGCATAATCAGCATCTGAGAATCCAACTAGATCAAACTCTGAGACCTTTGGATACCATAATCCTAGTGTTGGGGTGTAAGCCAAACATCGAAGAATTCGCTTCACAGCTAAGTGATGCGATTCCTTTGGTGCTGCTTGGAATCGATCACACATGCAAACGCTAAGCATGATATCTAGCCTGGATGCACATAAATAGAGTAAAGAACCAATCATGGAGCGGTATACCTTTTGATCGAACTCTTTACCATTGTCGTCGGGGCCCAATTGACCTTTGGTTGGCATCGGCGTCGTGTACCCTTTGCAGTCTTGCATTAACTTCTTCAAGCAATCCTTGAGTTATTTCTCTTGAAATATGAAGATGTCGTTGCTCTACTGACGGATTTGAAGACCAAGGAAGAACTTCAGTTCACCCATCATGGACATATGATATTGCTCTTGCATCATGTGCCCAAACTCATCAATGTATCTTTTGTCAGTGCAACCAAAGATAATGTCATCCACATAGATCTGGCACACAAACAATTCACCATCGTATGTCTTCGTGAAGAGAGTGGGATCCAGGTAACCAGGTTTGAAGCCTTTGCTCCTTAGGAAGTCTTTGGGAGTGCCATACCAAGCACGAGGGGCTTGTTTGAGGCCATACAGTGCCTTGTTGAGCTTGTATACCATATCAGGATGTTTTGGATCTTCAAAGCTAGGTGGTTGTGCAACATACACTTCTTCTTCAATCTTGCCATTGAGAAAGGCACTCTTCACATCCATTTGATACAGAAGGATGTTGTGATGGTTGGCATAGGCTAGTAGTATGCGAATGGCTTCAAGCCTAGCCACCGCTGCAAATGTTTCATCGAAGTCAATCCCTTCAAATTGAGTGTATCCTTGAGCAACGAGACGAGCCTTGTTTCTAACAACTTGACCATGCTCATCTTGTTTGTTGCGATAGATCCATTTGGTGCCAATGATATTGTGCTTGCGAGGGTCAGGATGCTTGACTAATTCCCACACATTGTTCAGCTCGAACTGTTGAAGCTCTTCTTTCATAGCTTGAATCCATTCAGGTTCCATGAAGGCTTCAACAACTTTCTTGGGTTCAGATATAGAGACAAATGCAAAGTGCCCACAAAAATTTGCTAGCTGTGTTGCTCTTGAACGAGTGAGTGGACCAGGTGCATTAATGCTATCAATTATCTTCTCAATCTGCACTTCATTTGCAACATGAGGATGAACTGGAGAAAGATTTTGCCCTTGCTGATCATTGTCTTCTTCTTCAGCATTGGCTTCAGGCTGAGTAGTGTCTTCAGGTTGATTAGGCGCAGAAATGATAAGTTCCACTTCAGCCTGTGCCTCTGAAGGTATGATTTCTCCAGTACCCATAAGCTTAATCGATTCATTAGGAGGGACTTCATCTAGCACATTTGCCAGGTTCTCTCTTTGCGAGTCGTTAGTCTCATTGAACCGCACATCCACAGTTTCAACCATTTTATAGTGAAAGACATTAAAGACTCTGTAGGAGTGCGAATCCTTTCCGTAACCAAGCATAAAACCTTCATGTGCTTTCGGTGCAAATTTTCAAGTGTGATGTGGATCCTTGATCCAGCACCTACCACCAAATACTCTGAAGTAGCTGACGTTTGGCTTCTTACCAGTTAGAAGCTCATAGCATGTCTTCTTCAGAAGCTTGTGAAGATAAACACGGTTGATGATGTGGCATGCAGTATCAATGGCTTCAGGCCAGAACTTCCTTGGAGTCTTGTACTCATCAAGCATCGTCCGTGCCATCTCAATGAGTGTTTTGTTCTTGCGCTCTACGATGCCATTCTGCTGGGTTGTGTATGGAGCGGAGAACTGATAACCCACAAGTATAGGGGATCGCAACAGTTTTCGAGGGTAGAGTATTCAACCCAAATTTATTGATTCGACACAAGGGGATCCAAAGAATATTCTCAAGTATTAGCAGTTGAGTTGTCAATTCAACCACACTTGGATAACTTAGTATCTGCAGCAAAGTATTTAGTAGCAAAGTAGTATGGAAGTAACGGTAATAGTGGCAAAAGTAGCAGTAGCAGTTTTGTAGTAATTGTAACAATGGCAACGGTAAAGTAACTAAGAAAAGAGCAATATGTGAAAAGATCGTAGGCATTGGATCAGTGGATAATTATATCGAATGTGATTCCTCATGTAATAGTTATAACATAGGGTGACACAGAACTAGCTCCGGTTCATCAATGTAATGTAGGCATGTATTCTGAATATAGTCATACGTGCTGATGGAAAAGAACTTGCATGACATCTTTTGTCCTACCCTCCCGTGGCAGCAGGGTCCTGTTGGAAACTAAGGGATATTAAGGCCTCCTTTTAATAGAGTACCGGACCAAAGCATTAGCACTTAGTGAATACATGAACTCCTCAAACTACGTCATCACCGGTAAGTATCCCAATTATTGTCACTTCGGGGTTAACGGATCATAACACATAATAGGTGACTATAGACTTGCAAGATAGGATCAAGAACTCACATATATTCATGAAAACATAATAGGTTCAGATCTGAAATCATGGCACTCAGGCCCTAGTGACAAGCATTAAGCATAGCAAAGTCATAGCAACATCAATCTCAGAACATAATGGATACTAGGGATCAAACCCTAACGAAACTAACTCGATTATATGGTAAATCTCATCCAACCCATCACCGTCCAGCAAGCCTACGATGGAATTACTCACGCACGCCGGTGAGCATCATGAAATTGGTGATGGAGGATGGTTTATGATGACAACGACGGATCCCCCTCTTCGGAGCCCTGAACGGACTCCAGATCAGCCCTCTCGGGAGAGATTAGGGCTTGGTGGCAGCTCCGTATCGTAAAATGTGATGAATCCTTCTCTCTGATTTTTTTCTCCCCGAACGTGAATATATGGAGTTGGGGTTGACGTCGGTGGAGCATCAGGGGGCCCACAAGGCAGGGCGGCGCGCCCACCACCCTCGTGGACAGGGTGTGGGCCCCCTGATGTTGATTCTTTCTCCAATATTTTTATTAATTCCAGGAAGTTGCTCCGTGGATTTTCAGGTCGTTCCGAGAACTTTTATTTCTGCACAAAAATAACACCATGGTAGTTCTGCTGAAAACAGCGTCAGTCCTGGTTAGTTACATTCAAATCATGCAAGTTAGAGTCCAAAACAAGGGCAAAAGTGTTCGGAAAAGTAGATACAACGGAGATGTATCAACTCCCCCAAGCTTAAACCTTTGCTTGTCCTCAAGCAATTCAGTTGACAAACTGAAAGTGATAAAGAAAAACTTTTACAAACTCTATTTGCTCTTGTTGTTGTAAATATGTTAAGCCAGCATTCAAGTTTTCAGCAAAGATTATGAACTAACCATATTCACAATAACACTTAGGTCTCATGTTTACTCATATCAATGGCATAATCAACTAGCGAGCAATAATAATAAATCTCGAATGACAACACTTTCTCAAAACAATCATAATATGATATAACAAGATGGTATCTCGCTAGCCCTTTCTGAGACCGCAAAACATAAATGCAGAGCACCTCTAAAGATCAACGACTAACTAAACATTGTAATTCATGGTAAAAGAGATCCAGTCATAGTCATACTCAATATAAATTAATAGTAATGCATGCAAATGACAGCGGTGCTCTCCAACTGGTGCTTTTTAATAAGAGGATGATGACTCAACATAAAAGTAAATAGATAGGCCCTTCGCAGAGGGAAGCAGGGATTTGTAGAGGTGCCAGAGCTCGATTTTGAAATAGAGATAAATAATATTTTGAGCAGTATACTTTCATTGTCAACATAACAACTGAGAGATCTCGATATCTTCCATGCTACACACATTATAGGTGGTTCCCAAACAGAATGGTAAAGTTTATACTCCCCCACCGCTAACAAGCATCAATCCATGGCTTGCCCGAAACAATGGGTGCCTCCAACTAACAACAATCCTGGGGGAGTTTTGTTTGTAACTATTTTGGTTTGATTTGAGCATGGGACTGGGCATCCGGGTTACCGGCCATTTTCTTGTGAGTGAGGAGCGGAGTCCACTCCTCTTAAGAATAACCCGCCTAGCATGGAAGATACAGACAACCCTAGTTGATACATGAGTTGTTCGAGCATACAAAACAGAATTTCATTTGAAGGTTTGGAGTTTGGCACATACAAATTTACTTGGAACGGTAGGTAGATACCGCATATAGGAAGGTATGGTGGACTCATATGGAATAACTTTGGGGTTTATGGAAGTGGATGCACAAGCAGTATTCCCGCTTAGTACAAGTGAAGGCTAGAAAGAGACTGGGAAGCGGCCAACTACAGAGCGACAACAGTCATGAACATGTATTAAAATTAATCAACACTGAGTGCAAGCATGAGTAGGATATAATCCACCATGAACATAAATATCGTGAAGGCTATGTTGATTTTGTTTCAACTACATGCGTGAACATGTGCCAAGTCAAGTCACTCAAATCATTCAAAGGAGGATACTACCCTATCATACCACATCACAACCATTTTAATAGCATGTTGGCATGCAAGGTAAACCATTATAAACTCCTAGCTAATTAAGCATGGCATAAGCAACTATAATCCCTAATTGTCATTGCAAACATGTTTATTCATAATGGGCCAAATCAGGAATGATGAACTAATCATATTTACAAAAACAAGATAGGCCGAGTTCATGCCAGCTTCTCTCATCTCAATCAATTCATAATATATCATCATTATTGCCTTTCACTTGCACGACCGAATGGTGTGGATAATAATAATAGTGCACGTGCATTGGACTAAGCTGGAAAATGCAAGCATTCAATTCAAGGGAGAAGACAAGGTAATATGGGCTCTTGGTTAAATCAACGATAATGCATATGAGAGCCACTCAACATTTTCATCGTGGTCTTCTCCTTTTGACCCCCAAAGAAAAGAAAAGAAATTAAACTATTTACACAAGAAATCTCCCAACAAGTAACAGAAGAATGAGAAATCTTTTTGGGTTTTCTTTTAATTACTACTACAAGCATGGAAAGTAAACTAGCTAAATGCTACAACTAATATTTTTTTGGGCTTTCTTAAGGTTTATCAAACACACAAGAAGAAAGCAAGAAAAGAGAATAAACTAGCATGGATAGTACAATGAAAAAGTATGAGCACCGACAACTAGAATGAGTGTGTGAACATGAATGTAATGTCGGTGAGAAATACATACTCCCCCAAGCTTAGGCTTTTGGCCTAAGTTGGTCTATGCCCATGGATCGAAGTTATAGCTGGGGTCGTACTGAGGAGTGTCATCCGAGTACCACTGGCTGGCGATCTCCTCCTGATCCCACTGATAAAAGGACAGTCGATAAGGGTCAAGTGGTGGTTCCAGCTCAGGCTCTGGAGCTGGTGTCTCGCTCCGGTATGCGTGAACGGCCTCCGGCAAGATGAGGTACGTGCCTGAAGATAAGTCAAACAAAGAGGGTGTAGGCAACATAATAGTCTCATGTGAGTTTCATTAAATCTCAAATTATACTTAAGCATCATCTCATCATTTTTAACAATAAATTCATGTGCTACCATACTCTTATAATCTAGAAAAATAGTGGGCAGCAACTTTTCCTCTTTCTCATAATGCCTAATAGGTATCCTAAAATGTTTAGCAAGGCGTGAAGCAAAGATGCCTCCAAAGATGGGGCCCTTTGTATGGTTCAGACTTAACCGTTTAGCAATAATAGCGCCTAAACTAATAGTGTTATCGCGAAACAAAGCATGGCACAAAATAACAATATCAGGGGCACTAAGGTTTCTATAGTTTCTGCGACCAATTAAGCATCTACTAGCCAATATTGCAGAGTAACGTAGAACAGGAAAGTGTATGCTAGTAATTCTTGCATCAGAAACCTTCCTCGTTTACCCTATAGTAATCATATCAATAAATCCATTCACATCCTTACGATGTGGTTCCTCTATGCTGCCCTCGAAGGGTATCTTGCAAACCGCACAAAAATCACATAGTGACATCTCCCTAACCTCATCATATAAATGAAACTCCACTGAATGTGGGGATTTCTTAGCATGAAAGTAAAAGTTTTGCACGAAAGTATTGGTGAGTAGGAGATACTGTTTGAGCTGGTCGTGGAGGAAGTCGGTGAGGCCTGCATTATCAGCCAAAGAATAAAAATCATCATGAATCTCGGCTGCTCTCAAGAACTCATCACAAGGCCATTCACACGGCCGAACCTCCGCGACGCAAGGGAGATTATACTTGGCCTTTTTATTCTCCTTATTTTGTTTATCCTTCGAGCTTTGGCTCAAAGAGCCCCTCAAAAATCTCTTCATCATTTTCTAAAAATTTCTGAAATTTTTAGTAACTCTAAATAAAAGTGAACTAAACTCAACAAAATTGATAGCAACTACTCCCACAAGTGCCTAGAGACTATATGATGCATTAGAACTACTTGGGACCATATAAATTTGACATGCAAGCTCAAGAACAGGGTCACCTTAGCAGAAAAAAATTGCAATGAATAAAGCACTAGAACAAAAACTAATTGGACCATTAGAGGAGTCACATACCAAAGAACAATACCCCAAAGCAGTTTTGTAAGTGGAGCTTTGAGCAAGGAGATCGAAAATGGTAGCAAGATGAGCTAGAACTCATGCTTGAGCTGGTTAGTGATTTTTTTGGGAGGAAGAATAAGTGTGTGGATGCAGGAATGAGTGGAGGGGGGCCGCCAGGGGCCCATGAGGCAGGGGGCGCCCCAGGGGGTGGGCGTCCCCTCGACCCTCGTGGCCAGGTGCTTGCCACCTCTGCTGTGTTCTCAGTACCAGATATTCTCAAATATTCTAGAAAAAATCATATTTCATTTTCAGGGCATTTGGAGAGCTTTTATTTTCGGGGTATTTTTTATTGCAAGGATAATTTAGAAAACAGATAGAAAATACTAATTTTGCTTTATTTAATATAAATAACAGAAAGTAAAAGGAGGGTACAGAAGGTTGTGCCTTCTAACTTCATCCATCTCATGCTCATCAAAAGGAATCCACTAACAAGCTTGATCAAGTCTTGTTAACAAACTCATTCCGAATCGCATGAAACCGGAGAAATTTTGAATAACACTAGGTTACCTCAACGGGGATATGTACATCCCCAATAATAAGAATATCATATTTCTTCTTGACAGTAGGAAGAGGAAATTCAAAACCTCCAATAATAATTGATGGAACTTTTCCAATAGAATTGATACTGTGAACTTGAGGTTGTTTCCTCGGAAAGTGTACCGTATGCTCATTACCATTAACATGAAAAGTGACATTGCCTTTGTTGCAATCTATAACAGCCCCTGCAGTATTCAAAAAGGGTCTACCAAGGATAATCGACATACTATCGTCCCCGGGAATATCAAGAATAACAAAGTCCATTAAAATAGTAACGTTTGCAACCACAACAGGCACATCCTCACAAATACCGATAGGTATAATGGTTGATTTATCGGCCATGCAAAGATATTTCAGTAGGTGTCAACTTATTCAATTCAAGTCTACGACATAAAGAGAGAGGCATAACACTAACACCGGCTCCAAGATCACATAAAGCAGTTTTAACATAGTTTCTCCTAATGGAGCATGGTATAGTTGGTACTCCTGGATATCCTAGTTTCTTAGGTATTCCACCCTTAAATATAATTAGCAAGCATGGTGGAAATTTCAGCTTCCGGTATCTTTCTTTTATTTGTAACAATATATTTCATGTACTTAGTATAAGGATTCATTTTAAGCATATCAGTCAAACACATACGAAAAAAGTTAGGTCTAATTATTTCAGCAAAGCGTTCAAAATCCTCATCATCCTTTTTCTTGGATGGTTTAGGAGGAAAATGATGTAGGACGGAACCCTAGAGGCCGATCTTTCACGTTTGGAGAGGATCCCTACAAGGAACACGAAGAACACGAGGAGGGGAATGAGGGAAATCACGGGAAAACACAAGATAAAACACTCAACCAACGAGAATATGATCACACATGCGCTAGATCATCGAGGCACAAAGTAACACGAGATCCAAAGTCAACAAGGGATGATACAAAGGGTAATCAGTTCTTCTCCGTGAGGAGGTCTTGATGGTCTTCTCTGGATGGAGCTCTTGAATCCAGGTGGATCTTCTCCGAAGAGGTGTCAGTCCCTCATGAGGAGTAGATCCGGATGGATGAGCGAGGCTCTATCTCACAAATGAGCTAAATCAACGCTGACCTAACTAGGATGAGGTGGGGGAGTATATATAGTCTAAGGGACGAAGGGGTACATGGGCCTAGGCCCAGATGCACTGCACCCAAGCAGGGGGGCGGATGTCCAGGCGTCGGGCCGGATGTCCGGGCCTTCCCGAGATGCCGGATGTCTGGGCTTGTGGGCCAGATGTCCGGGCTGGTGGAGTCGTCTCAGTGCTCTTTGGATAGCCTACGCTGGATTTCTGGGCAGGTGCTGGATGTCCGGTCCGTCGCGAGGCGCCAGATGTCCGGCCGCTGTAGAGTCGCCTGGCGTCCGTCTCTCTCTGGTCTTCTTCTGGTTGGTGGCGCCAGATGTCTGGGCTCCTGCCAGATGTCCAGCCGCTGTAGCTCCGCAGCGACTCCACTTGAGGCACTTCTTGATCCGCTTCCATGTGGACTTGTCCTATGCTTCGAGCATCTCGATGGTTGTCTCATCGGTTCCTGAGCATACTTAGTGTCTTTGCATTAGGTAGCAACCATGTCTCGCACAAGTGGAAAGGGGAAGCATTTAGGAACGGGTTCACCTTGTGTCTAATGGCGTATGTTAGTGATCTCGTCGTATGTCCACTTCGGGCTTGGGGAGTAGTCGTAGTGTACATGGGGATGATCGTCAGATGCTCTGCATCATCTCCCCTCTCTTGGGAAAGATCCGACATCGGATCAAAAACCTCATCACCATGGACACGATTGTCGTGGACGAACTTGTGGTTGGACGGAGTTGAAGACATGGCACAATCCAAGTACTCCAAGGTCTCGCCAGAGTGGTATACATGCAAGAAGAGCAAACACAAACGACACTCGAAAATACAATGGTTAGCGCACACAAAGTGTCCATCAAGTAATCATGAGGTTGTCCAAAGGAATTGTTCATGAAAAGGCACGAGATGCTTGTCCAAATGATGTAAAATGACATATAAAGCATTCATGAGAGAAAATTCATTCATTGGGCACACAAAGGTGTTGTGAATGTTATCAAGGCAACCATTGCGCAAAATTATGTCATAATGTGATGGTTTATCAAGAGCATGAACATGGTAATTGGTGCTCAATGTGATTATGTTGTCATGCAATTGATGATGGGCAATATGATCATGATGTATGAATATGCCATCAAGGAAGATCAGAACAAATTTGCTAAGGAAGTGAACAAGCTCATATATCATGGATGACATGGGAATACAAGATGCAACAAGGCAATCATAATGTGAGTCAATCCATGCATAGGGTGCAAACTTGTGGTGAGTGTGATATGTCCATCGAGCATGACATGAGGAAGCACAATCAACAAATATGGAGGTTGTGGTACAAAAAGTCAAAGGAGTGTTGATGTACCAAAGCTCGATGTCGTTGCATGAGTGGAGGTTCGAAGGTGCATCCAATAAGTCTGAGCGCTCCTCAATGTGAAAGTCCATAGAGCCAATCTGCAATGCCGGTCCTCCCTCCAATAGATGTATCATGTAGACAAGAAGAAGGAGACAACAATGAAAGAATGACCCATCCAATATGCATAATTGAGGATGGCTCAAAGGGAAGGAGTTCACCTTTAGGAGATTATCGCAAATGTTGGTGTTGCACATCGTGTATGCCTTTGCATGACCAAGTTGTCACATAACAGCACCGCCTTGTGAATCCTCCCAAATGAAAGAGCATGACAAACACTCGGAAAAACAAATGAGGTTAGAAGAAATGCAAAACCTATCATTCGAGTCGTGAGATACCCAACAAGTGTTTTCATCCTTCTTATCATAAGAAAAGACAAGGGAGCATTTCATAGTATGGAGGCATATGATGCTAGAACAACCAAGGACAATAGGCTCAAGTAAACAAGCATGCTTCACAAGTAATATGTCCAAGTCTCCATGATCAATAAGCATAGCAAGTTGGCACTCAATACAAGGTGATATGAGAGATGCAACTAATGGAGACAAGAGACAATGCTCAAGACAAATCAAGTGATAGGCATGAACATATATGTCATCAACCCAAGACAGCATGTAAGAGTGGAACATGGGTGATGCAAAAAAGCAAGCAATCATAGCGATCAAGTCAAGCAAGCTAGTAGTGCGAAGATGCAACATACTGGAGGGAGTCATGGCAAGCATGTCATATGTGCAAATAGTGTGCATGAATAATGGACATGACATATCACAAGCATGAAAGCAAGATATGAGAAAAATATCATCAATGTATTGGCGAGAGGCCATATGTAAGTAGCAATGGGGCATCATGACTCTCCCAACACAACAATCAACAATAGCATGAAGCACATGGTAAACATGGCAATAGCAAAAAGGATCTCCACCAAGCATGCAAATACACATAGGAGTAGCATAATGGGGAATCATGGGTAGATGCAAGCAAGGGTCACAATTGCATGGCAAAATCATGTAAAGAGGCATAACATGCAAAGTGAACACGATAGTATGGGCATAAGGTGACAAGTGGTAAATAGCCCATAGTCGTGTGAGAGCCAAGTAGAAGAGATGCGTGTAGTCCTTGTGCGAATGGAACGGTGGTAAGGATAGTCCACGGGATCCCAAGTCATCGTTTCTCTCAAGAGCTTGCTTAGTCAAACTCTTGGGATTGAGAGGTTGACGAGTATACGTGAGTACCTACACAAAACAAAGGCAAAGGAAAAATTCTGTGTGCGTGGTAGATGTACACATCATCCATTATGATGTGCACGTGCTTTTGTTGGTTAGCACAAAATATCCAATGCTCAAATAAATGGGATGCGTGATATAGAAACATGTCATCCATCATGATAGTTTGTTGTTATGCATGGCATAATGAAGACTCAAAGGATGTAATGCATCATGAGAAATAGCTAGAGCATTGTTATTCATGGAACACATATGGTGCAAGCAATTATGGGAATCATGCAAAGTATGAAATGCATAAAGATCTCCTAATATGTATGAGGAAACTATGGGGGTCTCCTCATGAGCATTAGTAGGAACATCACATGGAGAATATTGACAACATCCAAAACAAAGCATATTTGGTTCTATGTGATCATGGCATGACATAGTAGACACTACAAAAAAATACACTTCCGTGATGATACGTGTTTGTCACAGTAGGTCACGTTTTTTGTCATGCATGTACATCCATGACGATTTTATGACAGAATTAAGATAGTCATACCCGTGCTATTGTAGAAGTGTTCCATGACATTACCAAAATTATCATCACGGAAGTGTCCACTTCCATGACGATAAATCGCGCGTCACAGAAGTGCTTTCGTCAAGGGTGACCGACACGTGGCATCCACCGAACGCCGTTAAGCTATCGGGTCAGGTTTTGCATCCGATAACCCATTAACAACCCCGGCCAATGGGGATTTTCCACATGTAAAATCATCATTGGCTGGAGGAAACACGTGTCTGCTCATCGTTGGGACAGATGTCATCCACTCATTGGACGTAAGGCGCCTATGATACGTCAACACGTGGCACGGCCCAACAAAGGCCCATTCCTGTGAAAAGGTCGGCCCGTTTGACTTGGTCAAAAGGTAGCGGGCTGGCCCATGGAAAGCCTGTTAACGGCTTGTTCGCATATAGCCATTTACAGCCCGCTAACCCAAGGCCCTTTACGCCCTATCCGAATTAGGCCCAGTAGCATCATCTGGGCCATCCAATATGATTCCAGCCCGTTTTCACTTCTGGCGCATGTATGGCCCATGACGTCTTTCGGCCCATACGAGTCCCTATGTAACTCTTGGCCTGTTAATGGCCCGTGGTGAAACTGGCCCGTAATGAATAGTGTATCAGTTTACACCCATTAACAGCCCGTGGTGAAAGTGGCCCGTAATGAACAGTGTATGACTTTATACCCATTAACGGCCCATTATTCCGTTGGGCCGTTTCCAGCCCATGTTATCTTTCGGCCTTCTCACAGCCCATTTATTCTTGGGCTCATTTCTAGCATTCATTTACTTACGGCCCGTTACTGTCATTTTCTGCTTGTGGGCCAAATTCAGCCCGTGGTTACAGTCGGCCTGTTTGTTGTCCGTTAATACGTTGGGCCGTTTTAATAGCGTCATCAAATACAGCCTATTAATGATGGCCCGTTATGTTCGGCCCATGAATGGACGATTCCAACTCTAGCCCGTTTACGGCCATAATGCGGTCTGTTTGGCCCATGTTTGGCCAATCGGTCATACGGCCCGTATAAGGCCCATTGATGATACGGCCCGCAGAAGGCACATTGTTTCTACGGCCCGTAGAAGGCCCATTGTTTCTACGGCCCATAGAAGGCCCACTATTTCTACGTCCAGTAGGAGGCCAGTGTCACTACAGTAAATATTAGCCCATGGTTATTGTGGCCTAGTTTTAAAAAATAGGTTATTGTAGCCACTAGCAAACCGCGGAAAAAGAACTGCAATGACTACAAGCAAAAAAATAAACAAGACAACAAGGAAATAAATAAGCAAGTAACTAACGCTAGGCTATCACGGCTATTACACATATTACATCCACTGGGCATCAAAGTTCGCCACCAGTGCAAATATAGGGAACAAAGTAGCATATCATATACACTGGTTGTCAAAGTTGGCGACTAGCGCAAATAAACGTCGTAGCAAAACAAATCCAAAACTGAAACCACTTCAGAAGATCTCAAGAAACAATATCCTGGGTACCCATAATGCTGGCAAGATGCTTAGCAAGCTTATTAACTTTCTCTTGTTTGGCGCTTAAATCCTCCAGCGCTTGCTGTTGCACCAGAAAATATGCATCTGAATTCTGCAGGGACTTCCTCAGTCCTTCAGCTTCCTGTCACAGCACATCTGATCGATGTCTTTCAACTTGAAGTTGAGACCCAAGAAGACGAACTGATTTAGGCAGCGAGTTCGAAGAGCTTGTGCCGGCAGTAGTGGCCAGTAACTCGAACACTACATCAAGACAGGACTTTTGGGTTCCCTCACTGTCGTCAAGATAGTTTTTATCAGCATTCTTGGAGACCAACAGGGATGTCTCACTATCTTGAACCTTATCTGCATTACTTCCTTTACCATTAGATAACGTGGTACTGTTCTCCAATATTTTGTCCGCATTCTAAAAGAGAAACAAGAAGAGACATCACATGTTTACCATGTTGTATATGAAACTCATTTTGGTAAATGAGTTCAGTAGTAAAGTGGACAGGATAACAGCATCAAACAAACATATATCTATGTACCATGGTCACTTTATGGTCTATATCATTCTAGTTTTTGTTGCCAAATCAAGATAGAGACACAGTTCAAATAATATTTGTTCAAGACAAAGCAGAATAGACAAAATATAAGTGTGGGTAACTATAGAGCAATAACAACACTTGTAATGTGCATGACATGAGAACATAACTGTTTATTCAATTGAAACTGAAATCAACATAGAGCAGGTTACAACAACAAACCAGTTAAAGAAATAGGTTTAAAACATACCTGTTGCGCCATTGGAGTTTCAATTCCATCCATCAAATTTGAAAATAGTTGGTATGAGTAAATACAGTAATGCAAGAGCAAAGGAGTATGAATCATAGCTACAGAACCTGACCTGAGAACAAATCTTCTTCTCCTTTAAGCGTTGAGTTGGGATTCGGAGTGGTGGTCCTCGTGCTTTGGGCACTGCAGTTCCCATACTAACTGCTCGTGTTTGGGTGCTCTGTGGTGGAAACGGTGTTGTGTCAACTGGAACTGGGTTACTATCTGCCGGGGTTGGGGTTAGAAGGGGAGTAGCTGGTTCTCTGTCCAACTGGGTAGGGGTACAATCTGTGAGAGTCTGGGTTATGTGTGATGGATCTGGTCCTTGGGCAAGTACAACCGTGGTTCTATCTGCATCAACTGGTAGCACTATCTTTTCTGAGGACCGTGTTGTTACTCCCTTAGATACTACCATCACGCTCTCCAATTCAAATGGTTGGTAAACAAGAAAAGTAATTGAAAGTATAGACATTGTATGATAGACAGGTGCAATGGATAGTGGGGAATAAAAGAGGGCATGAAATAATTCATATTTCTGTTGTCTAACCAAACAGGATAGCATGACACAATTTCACATATATGATGGCTAACTAAACAGGATAGCATGACACAATTTCACATTATGATGGATAACTAAAAAAGATGGAAAGACATAGTTCAAAATATGAGACTATGTAAACAGGATGACATGACATAACTATATAATGTGTTTATTAAATAGGTTGGCATGCCATAATTCACATACATTCAAGGATAGAATGCATAATTCAAAATATGATGACTGTAAACACTAAACAGGATGATATGATATAACTATATGATGTCTTTATTAAATGGGTTGCCATGCCATAATTCAGATAGATGATGTGTATGTACTATGTAAACATGATGGCATGATATAATTCAAATATATGATTTATATAGTAAGCAAGTAAGCAGATGGCAATCCATATATGATGTAAAAACTAAGCAATGCAAGACAACATGCATGACATGGGTAATATAACCCTGCCAAGTTTGAGCATAGACCTCAGGGGGGAAATAGGACTGGTCATCAGTCTCTGAATCCTCCTCTGAGGAGCTCTCTGTAACCAACAAGATGTCTGCTTCAGTAGGTAGCATTGTCTTCTCTAAATACCTTGTTTTCACTCCAGGTACTTCCATCACCGCTTCAAATGGCTGATGCACAGGAAGAGTAGTTGAATATACAAACGTTGTCGACAAATGGAACACGTAATACAAAAAATGATAGCATGATATAATTCACATACATGATGATTGGCTAAACATCATGGCATTGCATAATTCACATATATAATGCCTTTGCAACAAGATAGCATTGTATAATTCACATATATAATGTCTTGCAAGAATATGGCAATGCATAATTCACATATATGGTAATTAGACACTAAACAGGTGGCATTCACACAAAGCATGTCTAAACTAATCAAATGACATAGCAATGCAAGACACCATACGCACGATATGAGCAACATAACCCTGCCAAGTTAGAGCATACACCTCGGGGGGAATAGGACTGGTCATCTGTCTCTGAATCCTCCTCTATGGAGCTATCCATAACCAGCGAGATATGCACTTCGTCAGATAGCATAGTCTGCTCTGAAGACCTTGTTTTCACTCCAGAATTTGCCATCACCGTGTCAAATGGATGATGCACACGAAGAGCAGTTGAATGTACTAACATTGTTGACAAATGTAATATGTAACTCAAAGAAGGATGGCCTGATATAATTTACATATAAGATGACTGGCTAAGCAGGATGGCATATGATGCCTAGCTAAACAAGATGGCGTTGTATAATTCACATAAATGATGAATAAACTAAACAGATGGCATTCGCACAAAGGATGTCTAAACTAAGCAGATGACATATTTGATGTATAACACAATGCAAGACACCATATGCATGATATAACCAACATCAGCATGCCAAGTTAGAGCGAAGACCTCAGGGGGTAAATAGGAGTTGTCTTCTCCTTCTGAATCCCCCTCAGAACAGATATCTTCCTCTCGATTACAATCCGAAATGCGTGGAGGGGGTCTGCCTTTGCGCCTACCATGGAGCGACGTCTGCATGAAATTTTATTGCAACACAAGGCTCGTCTCTTTTGCTCTACATGTTCAGCTCCATTGTTTACAATAACTGTCATGCATAGCAATAAAACATAGTGAGATTATGTAAGGAGTGCATGCAGAAATTCAGAGTGATGGTAGCAACCTGTGGATAGACCCAAAACCAATAATAGCAGGCAGATAATGGCTTCAGTAAAAAATATAGATAATGGCTTCTTTACTGTTTGTTTCCCACCCAACATGAAGTTCATAGTAGACACTGGCGATTAACCAGATAGTAGATAGATACTATTGATAGCGGCCCCGATATGTACCGCACAACCATTTAAAAACTCAAATTTGACCATTAGTTTGGAGCTGACTCAGAGTCTAATCGGTGAACAGGACGATAAAGTAGCATGTAATATTAAGCGATGCATAACGTAAGCAGACACGAAAGAGTGCGACCTCTCTTGCGGACCCGTGTAGTCCTCGAGGTCATCTGCTCGGTTGATGATGGTAATGCAGTTTTCATGGCTGCCAGTGGCGGGGAAGAAGATCTGAGGCAGTGAAAGACAGTCTGGAGGCCGGATCCCTGCTGTGCTTGACCCTTCTGTCGTTAGAGCAACTGAGCTGGGGTGGACGATGGCGCAGCAGGAGTGGGACAAACCATGCAAGGTTTTCTTTGACAACTATCTGTAAGAGAAGTAACTCTGTAAGTGCTCGTTTGAATTGGAGGATTCCAACAATGCAGGGATAGGAAATAGACAGGAATAGGATAGGAATGCACATGCAAAACAAAGAATTTAAAAACACAGGATTTCTGCCAATCTGGGTGTTTGATTCACAACAATTGGAAGATCACAGGATGCAAAGAAGCATGGTGAGATTAAGTCAAACCACAAGAAAATGTACAGTTATAATGATATTATGCTACTATCTCTTAGTCTTTTGCTTCATGAATAGGAATTTGAAAAGGAGGACACGTGAAAATTAAAATTCCTACGTTTTTTCTTTCAAGGAGACACTAAAGGAACAAGTCCGTGTGCTCAGTGGACAATATATATAACATGTAGAGTAAAAAGGAGATGCAACAAGTGTACAACCTCTTTGGCGAAGCCATGTCGATCTCAGCGTGATTGGGTTGGTCAGTGAGGATGCTCCGGCTGACTTTGCTGTCGGAGGAGGGGAAGAAGATCTTAGGCGTCTGGAGATGGAGCCTGAGGTACTGCTCCGCTTTGATGGAGGGTTTCATCGTTGGAGCAGCTCCAGTGAGTTGTACGACACCGAGGCTGAAGCATGACAAGAGAGACAACGAACAACGTTAACCTGAGTGGAATTCTAATAGCATCTCCAATACATGACGTAAAATACATAACCACAAAGTGCTAGATGTAAAATACATCAGCCGCTCATCTCTGAACTTAACAGTCGAAACTGAACTTCACTGTCGAAACTGAACTTAACTGTCGAAACTGAACTTAACTGTCAAAATTGAACTTAACTATCGAAACTAAATTTTGCTGTCGAAACTGAACGCACTAGCAAGGTAAGGCTACACGTCGGTCGACTTACTTTTTCATCTCTAGTCAGTCGATTTTGCAGCCGTTGGATACGAAATCAAGGGCATGTGGTTCATCTTCAACCTCCACCCCCCTGAGCCGCCAGCCACCACCGGCCAAACAGCAGCCGCCCGCGGCCGGCGGTGCGCCGCCCCACCCGCCCCGAAAACACTCCCCACCGCCGGTCCACCGTCGCCCCGGCCATCCCTCTAGGCCCCGCTGTGCTGAGCTTTTTCTCCGGCGATCCCCACGCCACCGCCCCGCCAACGCCCCGCCACCGCCGGTGACCACCGCCCCCATCCTAAACCCTAAGATAGATAATGGGGTACCTCTCC